>NC_048233.1:51793905-51941343 GCF_002007445.2 Ailuropoda melanoleuca | reverse complement strand
TGGTTTTCTGTTTTAGGTGCACAGCTTTTACCCACTTCTAGAAATCTTCCCTAAGAAAATGATCAGAAATGTCACCTGAGATTTATGTTCAAAGATGCTTATTAAAATACTATTATTTTGAAAACATCCTAGACGTCTGACAATAGGTGATGGGTTAAACCGTGGTATACTCATCAAATATTATGCCTTGCTGATTTAAAAAATTCTTCTTAAATATTAAGTATCAAACCCAGCATATTAAAAACGTGAATCCTGAAGAAAATGTAATATCATGGGATAATACAGATGCTGTAAGATTAAGTGAAAAAAATCAAGCTACAAAATTGTTCATACAATATGACCCCAATTTGGACTGTAGGAAGGAAAGAGAGAAAAAGAAAAATGGATAGATGGGAGATAAGAAGGGTGAGGGAGAGAGAGCTTTTCTCAGATTTATAGAGGAGATAACATTTAAAAAATCCTTTTCTTTTGAGTAGCAGACTAGAAGTGAATTTCTTTTCTTCTCTGTAACTTTCTGCATTTTCTAAGCTCTCTACAATGTTTTATAACTGGAGGGGAAGCAGGGGAGTGGCATTTCTGCCCAGTGAAATGTCCCCAGACACCAACCTTTCCCCTCCCTGCTCCAACCAGCAGATTACACCGGGCTCCGCCCCTGGCTCATTCAGAGCCTATGTGTGCGGCTCATCCCTGAGCCCTGTGGAGCTGTGGGCTAAGCAAACGTCAGTACATTCAATAGTCAAAGAGTGGGCATCATGAATGGACAATTTTCCGGTGAATCTCTCTGTACCGCACGAACAATTCATCATCTGGGACTATTTCCAAGAAAGGCTCATCTGCTCTGAGGAGCAGCTGGCTCCAACACCTGCACACCTCTTACCTTGTTCCCAGACTTCCAGAAACGAAAGGTAGGAGGTACTGCGGGCAAGTGCATTCACCCCTGGACTGGAAACAGTCCCTCCCAAGTGTGTCGCCACCGGCCACATCTCAGGGACAGGCACGACAGGGGTGCTTGGTGGGGGAAACAAGGGATTGTGGACAGGTGCAAATGGATTTTCCCCAGTAAGGTCACAGGAGGAGAAATCCCACCAATACAGACAAAATGAAACATCTAACTCATTACTTTGGTCTATCACCCAGTGCAGCAACAAGGCTTTTATAAATGCTGCCTGTCTTCCCATCTGGCATGTTGCTATAACAATTTAAATAAAATACCAAACGCACACAGCACCAATATTATCATCATCATCACTCTCTCATGGAAACAAGAAATTCAACTAAATGAACTCTCCACTGTGAACAGCATTTTAATGATGCTCACATTCACGTGTATTTCTGGACCCCTGTGGTTCTCCAGAAAGCATCAAACATCATAGAGACCAATTGGTGCTCTTCCACGGAGAGCATTAGCTGTTCAATTTCCTCTCTACTGATTACCTTCCGGGTTCATTCCTCAGGACAAAGACCATTTCTAATTCTAAGATACTAGAAAGAGTAAAGGCATCGGCCAGCCAGGTGTTAATTGCAGCTCTACCACCAGTGAGCTAAACTCCAATTTCCCCAACTGTAGGACACCTGCATCTTTGAGGAAAAAGTGAAATGGTAAGTGTGAATTGTGTCTGGCCCCCAGCATATCCTCAAACGAACAGGTTTTATGCTATACCATGTTCTGTTCTTTGAGTTCAGCTAAAACGTGTTCACTGTCTCAAAAGCACAGCTCATGGGACTTTCTCACAAGTTCCCCTTCCCACAACTGTCTAGCACAAAAAAGCCCAGAGTTTCTTAGTCTTTCATTTTGAATCTGAAATTTTAATTTATTTCATAACAATGAAAATCTTTTGGAAAGATAATGGTTATTTAACAGAAAAAAATATCTATTTTTCAAAAAAATTATGATCTTTGATTCTACTCTACCTGTAAGTACAGACAAACCTTGAAATAGAAATGTTGACTTCTTTGTCGCTACCATGGCAGGGCAGTCCTCCTTCCGGCAGGGGGCTCCCTTCTCTTTGGGCAATCAGAAGCACTCAAACCTTGCCACCATAGTTGACATATTTGCAGAAGAAAATATACACCCTCCACCCCACATCCATCCCCCATGTCCTCTTACCCCAAAGGAAGTAGAAAATGCTATTTCACGGATGCTTTCCTGGGCCCACCTGTAAGAGAGTTTCATCCCAAGTCAGCCTGTCAAAATCCACACCATTCCAAACCAATCCAAAGAAATGGGAATAGCCCATAGAAGCCCCATCAAAACAGTACTATTCCAGGCTAGCTCATGACAGAGCCAGGCTCCAGGCTATGCCACAGAAATGCTTTTATTATCAGCTCAGTCACAGAAAACTAATATGTTAGTTCTACTAAGGGCTACACAGGGGTTTTGGGGTTTTGTTTTGTTGTTGTTGTTTTTTGTTTTTTTGTAGGTTGGCCAAGAAAGTTACCTCCAAATTGAATATTCCCTGGAAAGTGCATTCTAAGTTTGACCCAAGAGACCCAAAAACCAACTGTAGGAACGCAGCACTCGTTTCAGCAGGGACCTGCCAGCAGTGGCTAACTTTCTCGCACCACACAGTCCGCTTCTGATCACAGCAGCAAATGTGGTTGGGGCGTATTTGCAGTGTGCATGCCCCTGATGGATGAGAACAGACATAGCCTGGAAACTTTGCTGACCAAACTCCCTACGAACCAAACCTCCCAGGCAATTGCCGTCGGAACGAGGAACAAGGAACATTATAGATGGCAGGGGACGTAGACAGTATGATTCCAACTTCTCCGTCCCGCAGGTGAGAAACTGAGGCCCAGAGAGGGGAAGGGTCTTGCTCAGGGTCCCGCAGGTGCGAACCCGAATGCCAGAGCAAAAGGAGTGCCGTCTCTTTGCATCACTCCGCTGTAGCCAGAGGACACTTCCCTATATCCACTCACTTCCTTTCTATTCCCTCAACTCTAAAGCTTATTAACCAGAAAGTTCTGCAGCCAAAATTCAAAGGCAATCACCCCCAAGAGTAGGGCCTTAAATATTTTTTCCAGCCCCATCTCCTCACAGTAGCAACAGAGCTCGGGCTCTGTGAGAAGGACATTCTTTTCAAGCAGGGATGGTATTTTTTTTAAACAAACAATCCCATTAGAGTGTAGCCTGCAGTCAGCTCGTGATGGAAACGGGTGCTCTGGGCTGCTTTGGCCCAGCACTAATCAGGTTCTGTGCTTGATCCTGAGGGACCCGGATTACTACCATATGAAATAGAGAAATGCCTCCATTATCCCTTAAATCTTTTTGCTGGATTCAGGGGTTTTCACACAGAGCAGGAACATTTCTTGCCTGTTGGCTTCTTTTCTGCAGGTTAATCTGCATTGGTTCAGCTTTTCCTCCCATGCAGCATAACAGTGACCACTCAGCTCCCTCAGTGGGGAGCGGGGGCCACTCACCCGCCAGCTTCCAAGGGCGCACTGATGGTCCACGGGCATCCACACGGCCGGAAGTCCCCTCCTTCCTGCTGCAGTCTCGACAGCCCTCTTTCCTCACACTCTGTCCTCCTTTCAGGTCCCCAGAGGCTCTCTGTTCCTGCTTGCCTCCAGAACCCGGCACAGGAATAGGGAAATAGAGAGAGAGCTGCCCGTTTGTCTGTCTTGTGTGTATGAATGTATGGATGCTGTCCTCCCTTCTCTCTGATCACCACGACTCCCTTAAACCTCATTAACTCCTATCCGTTCTTCCAGGCTCAGCTCCTTCTGGAGGCCTTAGACATCATGCACTCCCCAAGGAACTCAGCAACTGTCATACAGCCCCTGGTGACCTCTGTTTTCCCCTAGTGACATTTACACACATCCCGTAATTGTCCGTTTCTGGGTCTCACTTGCTCATCTAGGGAAGGCAGAGAAGTTGGTGGTTTATGCCCACTCCGCCTGCTGGGCAGCACTGTCCAAATTGCCGTGGGGGCCCGATGCTGAAGTTGCATGTTGGGCTCCCTGTGAAATGATACAATAATCGGTGAACCCCGTCTGCCATGGGTCGGGACCCGAGAGCCGAGGCAGAAGGGCTGGTTCAACACTAGACTGGGAGCTGCCTAAAGGCAGGGGCAGGGCCATACTCAGCCTCGTGGCTTTGGCACACAGAGAACAGCAGGTGCTCAGTAAACATTTGGGAGTGGACGAATGAAGACTATACCACCTGCTACCTATTGAGGGCTCATTAAATACCAAGTGCCATGCTAAGTATTTTGTATGTGATTTAATTTTCTTTTTTTTTTTAAAGATTTTATTTATTTATTTGACAGAGATAGAGACAGCCAGTGAGAGAGGGAACACAAGCAGGAGGAGTGGGAGAGGAAGAAGCAGGCTCATAGCAGAAGAGCCTGATGTGGGGCTCGATCCCAGATCACCGGGATCACGCCCTGAGCCGAAGGCAGACGCTTAACCGCTGTGCCACCCAGGCGCCCCTGTATGTGATTTAATTTTCAAAGAACTCCTATGAGGTTATAAGTATTTTTATTCCTGTATACAAAATGACAAATCAAGGCCTGGAGAAAATTCAGTAGATGGCTCAGGATCACACAGTAATAGACCCCGGATTTAACCCAGTTCTGTCTAATCCCATAGCTACTGATCTTTCAACTCACTACACTTAGAAGAAAAGAAGTATCTTCTGCATACGCTACTCAGTACAGTCCTCTGATTCCGTGCTCGAGTATGCTCTCCATACCACACTCTCAGTACTATACTCAACGTCCCAGCCTAGGGCGTACCAAATTTTGGCCTCTGAGTGCTGTTCCGGAAACAGAGTTGATATAGGGCACATTCCTGAACACTAGGGCTTTCTCCTGGCCTTGAGGTCTTCATGAAACCAAGCAACGTGTGTGTCAAGACTCCAACGAAGACCCAGGCATGAAGAATGAACAGCGTAAGGTGGTGTGGCCTTGCAAAGCTTGATATAAGCGAAGGATGCTGCCTGGCCTCTCATCCCGTCTGTGCTACTCAAAAGCGATATGCTCTTGAAATCACTCCCCCATTCTGGGTGTTAGGCCCTCATCTAAATAACGAGGGGGCTGGGCTTGCAAAATGCTGTATTTCTTCTATCTCAGGCTATTTATATGGGACTTAGAAAATGCAAACACGCACAAAATACACAGAGAGGAATTCTTGCCAGATCCTAATCATTGAAGACAGATTATTTCCCAGCCCGAAGTAAGGACAGCACAGTTTACAGTCTTGAGGTCAGGCGGATTGGGTCTGAATCCTAGCTCTTCATTGTACCAACTGCGGACCGTGGTGGGTGAGTTACTTTCTCTCTCTGAATCTCAGCCTCCTCACCTATGAGATGGGGATAACTAGGCCAGGAATTTTCAAATGTAGTTTGCAACTAGCAGCAGGGGCAGCACCTGGAAACACGTTAATAGGTTAAATAGGTCCTACCCGTGCCTATTTAATCAGGAACTCTAGGGATAGGGCGGAACACCTGCTTTAGCAGGCCCCCAGGTGATTCTGATGTTTCCCAAAGCTCGAGAACCACTGGAGCAGGCCCGACGTGTTCACACTTTTCTCACCCGACCCACAGTTAGATAACCTAGCACTCAAACACTCACACGTTACGTTCATCACGGAGACACACGTCTCAGGCACCATTCTTCCGCTTGCTACTTGCAAGGCTTTCTATGTGCTCTTCTACTGCATATCATTTTAGTCTATTTCATTTTTAAAATGCTGGTTCCAGTTCTTTAAGTTGATTTTACGACCCATGAGTGGGATCTCCAGCTATGGCCTGAAGAGAAACAAGGATCCAAGCCGTCACTTCCAAGCTGCGCTGATCAGAAGAGATGTCTGTAGAATGCCCAGCACGTTGTGTGTTGCATAGGCTCTCTATTACTGGTAGCTCTCAGCAGCAGCAGCGTTATTACTGACGAAGTATGCACCAGGTAGACACTTAGGAAGCATTTTAAGTGAAATGAAACGCACGTTCACATCTAAAACCACATAAAATGCTCAAGTCCCAAATCCCTTCTTTCACGTGGGCTTACACATAAATCTAAGTGCATCTTCTCCGAGCAGATCCCTCCAAAAGTTATAATTACTCTGCTTCTTGGCAATAAAATAATCGTAGCGCTACAAAATCCCCATGGAGGAGTGCTGGCAATGGACCAGTGAGGGGGGAGGCAGGCTTGGAGATGATCGTCCTGTGGGCGCTAAGAAGGGAATCTCCGTGGTGCCCTGCGCTCTGACGGGGACATTTCGACTTTTCCGTGGCATTTACTCAGCGCGGTACTTGCCAACAAAACAGATCTCCACTAAAGGGACCAGATGGCTGCAAAGGAGCCAAATGGGAAGGTGCTGGTTACAAATTACAATCGCAGCACCTGAACTCTGCAGACGGAAGCCGCTGCAGTTGCTAATCGCCCCCTCCTGGAAAATCAGACCCGAATTTAATTCTAAGGACCTGAAATTATGAATCCCATCAGAAGTATGCTGTAAGTCTCAAATCCCTCTGCTGCACGTGGAAGGAAATGAGGAGCGTCAAGAATTCCACCCATCACGCGAGGGGGAATCTCTCCTGCAGGGCTGGGAGATGTTCACATACCTAGTTAGCTCATCTTTGCTCTCCCTGCCCAGGAATTGTTTTAAATGATGATCTCTAATAGCTACTATCTGGAGGTCACCCACTACGTGCCAGGCAGGCAACATGCTGAGCTCTCTTTGTTAGGTAAAGTACAATTGTAAATGAAATCTTTCAGGTGAGGACAGAGGCTCAGAGAGGTTGACGAATTGTCTGGGGTCACACAGCTGGTGAATAGGGAGGTTGGATTTGATCCAGGGCCCCAAGTGCGCACCCTAAGTCAGTACCTACTTCCTCAAACTCTTCAGCTGAATCCGTGACAGGAAGAGGAAGAGGGAAAGAAAGAAATTAGTATTTGCTACATACTGGCAATATACAATACACTATGCTAGGTGCTTATAGAGATTTTCTAAATCATTCCACTCCGTTCGGACTAAGATTATTATCTCACCTTCCAAATAAGAAAATCAAAGTAAAGAAAGGTTGAGTATCTTGCCCAGGGTCACACAATTTAAAAGTGGAAGAGCCAGACTTTAATCCCACTCTTTCAGTCTACATCTCTTGCTTTCTCCACTATACCACACTGATCAGAATCTTGGAAGGTCTTCTCCTTCCCACTTCCAACCCACCCTATAGGTTATGTGGTATTACTCACTCTTAAAACACAACTCTCTTGTTCAAAAACATTCTATGGCTCCCGAGTACCTAGAGGATAATGTCTAAAAACCTTAGCCTGGCTTTAGGCTCTCCTCAGTCTAGATCCAAACAGTCTTTCCAGCGTTCATAACCAACAGTACTTTTTTAAGCACAAGAAGACTCCCCCCGCCCCCGCCACTGCCCCCACCATCTCCTGGCCTGGTCCACCCTCATGCCACCACCAAAGCTTTCTAAAATATTGCTTGATTACACCACTCCGTTGCTTGAGCATGGTTCTATGGAGATAGCTGCTGTATTTGCTGCCATCTTTGTCCTTCTCCTGGTAATAGAGGTGACTGTCCTCCACTCAGTCTACCTTGGGGTGAGCCTGTGACCAGGCCTGGTCAATCAGAGCACCACACCCCCCAGGCCACAGTGATAGGTTCAGGTATGAGCAAGTAACCTAAACCAAGCCAATTCCAGCCCCAGAGCTAATCCCATGTCGGGGCTCAGGCAAAAGCATTCTCTGTTCTTGGGGATTTTAAGTGCAGGGCCATTGACAGCCCCCTGGCCACCCCAGGGGAGATTTATAGAGAATGCAGCCTGCAGAGAGGAGATGTACACTCTTAATGACGTGGTGCGTCACCCCGGATCTAGCCTGGCCCGAAATTCCTTTATTGCTGGGTATTTCCTCATGCTGAAGCTAGTTTGGGTTGGACTTTCTTATAGCTCACAACTGGCAGCCTCCTTACAACTGGGAGCTAAAATGGATGGGGCTCATCGCTGCCTTTAGCATGACATTCAGCCTCCAGAGGGACCTTGAAGACCTGAACAATAGGAGACCAGCCTACCTTTCTAGGCTCCTTGTCTACTTCTTACCCTCCCCCACCCCAGCACCAGTCTGTACTCAAGTACTCAAGCTTCCCTGCCTGGGGCCTAACCGCTCTCTGCCTTAGTAACTTGCCCCGGTCACAAGGCTAGCGGAAGCTAGGCCTAGGTAAGGATTTGAATCTGCACTCAGGCATCTCAGCATTTGAATGCATAACCACTCACTGTGTGGCAGACTGCCTTTCAGAGGTGGGAGATGTGCTGGGACGGCGGCTTGATGGACCAAGGAGCACAGGGTGCCAAGAGAGGACACTGGGCTCTATTCTTCATTTACCGTGCATAGAGAACTAGTTAAACATGGGGGCTCCAGAGCCAGACTTCCTGGGTTTAAATCCTGACTCCACCTCTTACGAGCTGTGGGACCTGAACATCTTAACCTCTCTGTGCCTTGGTTTCCGGATAAGTCAGTGGTGGTAATAGTCTACCTTGAAGGGTTGTTGTAAGGATTAGATAAGTTATCAAACACAAAGCAATGAGAACAGTGCTTACTAAGTGCAATCTAGTCTTGTCTGTAGGACACGGGTAGCCATGAAATGTTCCCAGGCAGGTTTCCGGGGATGCGCAGGGCTAGACTTTACCTGCTAGCTACAGGAGGGCTTTAGTGAATTCTGTGCATGAGTGGAGGGTCCCTCACCTAATGCTTCCTCTCCATTCAGACCAGACATCCATGGGAAGGGGCCCTGGGAGCAGCCACGGTCACCTTCGCATCCCCTTGACTCCCCGGCACAAGCCCCCTCTGCTCCCAGCTGCAGTGTGATTGTCCCTGGGATGACCTCTTGTTCACACGCTTTAGGAGCAGGGCATGAGCCACTCCTTCAGTGACAGCTATGGGTACCAGGCCCAAAGGCCACTTCAGGTCCTCCTCTTCCCAAGACGCTTCTGCCCCCCAGATGCTCTCATCGGGCTGAGATTGCAGACTGGGCGAGGGCAGGATGCCGGGCACACAGGTGCCATACCTGTCGCCAGACCATCTGGGAGATGAGCGACTGGGCGGGTTGTGCGGCCAGAAAGGAGGCAGACAGTGGGCAAGGGGGCCTGGAGGGGAAGACCCCCTGCCTCCCTCCCTTCTCTAATTCCCGGTGCACCTGCAGACCCATTCCATGCCCCCACAACCCACGCCTGTGCTTCTTTCTCTTCCATTCTCTAGAATGATTTCTTGGGGGTAAAACACAAGTCTGGAAGGTCCTTTAGGCCAGGAGCTTCATCACACCCTTCTCTGTTCTCCCCTCTGCCCAGGACAGCCCTGCCCTAAAACTGATTATAAAATCTGTCTGCTTTTCTCCATGTTGCCTGTGATACCCCGGGCCGGGCATCTCCTACAGAGATGACTGGCCTTCCTGCTCCCCACCCCTAGCCCCTGTAATTTCTCCTTCCTGTGGCAGCCCGAGTGACCTTTTAAAAATGCAAATCAGAGGGTGTCATTTGCTGCTTAAACCTCTCAAATGGCCTCCCATCCTAATTAAAATGAAACCTAAACTCACCACAGCCAACAAGGCCCTCCAGGAGCTGGCTCCGTCTGTCTCTTCCCTCACTCTTCCCAGTGACAGGACTACGGATCCCCGCCTCCAATTCACGGAGCCCCAGAGCATCCGCACTTGCCCTTCCCCTGCCTGGCCCCCAGGTGTTGACAACACTGGCCACTCCCTGCCTCCAAGTCACCGTCCTAGAGACATGCTGCCCCTCCACCCAGGCCAAGTCAGCCTCCCCACCCCACGCAGCCTTTTCTATCACATCATTTGACTTTGGTTCCTCCCAGTATTTAGCATTACTCCCCAAAATGACATGGGGGGGCATTGTTTTCCTTCTCTTCCATCTTTTTAAAATTTTGCTTATATTCTTCCCCCATAGGAATATGAATTCTAAGGAGTAGAGATGTTATCTGTTTCATGTCCCCCTCTATCCCCAGACCCTTGAACAGGGTCGAGCACGTAGTCGAAGCTCCTGAACTATTTTTGATAAATGAAAGGACCTAATAAGTCTCCTGATCCCCCCTCCCCGCCACCTTGATCACATTTTACTAACGATCTGAGTCCTGGAGAAGTGACAAGGGAAAGGACGTATCAGAGGACCCAACCACAGGCACTTTAGTCTGAAAGGCCTTGGGGTCATCTCTGATTCTCCTCCCGTCCATTGCCGTGGGTGGTAGGAGAGATCACAGCCAGAAAGCAGAATCTAGTGCTGGGAAGGGACAGCCAAGCCATCCCAGAAGACTGCTCTGAGGGGAGAGCAGGGGGTGGGGCAGGGAGCGTGCTGTGCTGTCAGACAATAACTGGCTCAGGTCCCTCTCCGAAACTCCCCCTCCCCACCCCGGAAGTTAGGCAAGTTCTTCATCTGCTTTCCAGCCCCAGACATTCTGTTTGCATAACAACTAACTTACAAGTCATCCCACGCAATAGATATTACTTATCCATAATCATTAGTATCTCTCAAAGGGATTTGAGAATGAAATAGTGCTTGTGACCTATCGCAGCACCTGGGACACAGTAGGTGGTCTGAACTAGCTGCTATGACTTGTGATCACATCAGGGAATACCCCAGAACACCTAGTACGTCACAGGTATCCTTGAAATGCATGTGCTTTTACTTTCCTTTTTCTCCCTGTAACAGCGGAGCCTTCTCATTCTGATCTGCAGAGCGGGTTCGCACCTGGCTGGGAGGAGCTGACAGGAGAGATCCAGGTTGGTGAGATGACACCACCACGCCTCCTCCGAGGACTCAACCCCCCGCCCTCAGGAGCTGCTGGGGCTGCCCGGCTTGGCCTCCTCCCTTCCCCCTCGGCAGGGCCAGCCCCACCATGAATATGCACACTCAGGCCTCCGCCACAGCCCGGAGGACGCCTCTGCCTTCAATAGGTCAAACACCATGGCAACCCGGCAGGCCCCCAAATATCCAGGCCTTTTGATGCAGCTCTGAGGCAGTTGCTCAAGGCTGAGAACCATCCTCAGAGGACTGATTCACCCGCGCAGACATTACCCTGGAGTTCTACTGCTGATTGTTCTGAAACAGCACAGAGGTAAAAGGACAAAGGGGGGAGGAGTTAACATAGTGCTGGGGAGCTTGGGTTCAGATGTGAGCCCCTCCGCTTCCTGGCTCCGGGAGGAAGACAGCTTACTTACCCTTGTAATGTTTTATCTCCTGCAAAATGGGAATAATAATAGTGCCCCTTCATAGTGACGCTATGATGACGTTCCATTATTCATCCAACAGATATTCCTCGGGGCCCCCAGTGGCAGGTACCAGTCCTGGCCGTACAGAAATCCTAGCAGAATCGCAGAGACACACCAACAATTAGGCGCAAGTCACTTACTTCCTAATGTGGCAAACGCTACGAATGAAACTTACAGGATGCTCGGAGAGTATGTAACAGTCTAAAGCGTGATCGTTCTGTGGATGAATATTTACTGGACATCTATCTCATCGGCACCACTTGTGGCTCTAGGTGCCAGAGATAATGGTCAACGGCCTCCCGACTGGTCTTCCGTGTCCCCTTGTCTGCCCCCACCCATCACTTCTCCACACAGCAGCCTGAAGTATTTTAAAATTAAAAATCAGATCATGTCGCCCAAGTGCTGGAAATCCTTCGGTGTCTTCCTGTAGAACAGAGCATCTGAACTCGCTACGGCCCCTGCCCAGCCCTCCCCAGCTCTGCAGCTCTTCCGGGCAACTGCCCAGAGCTCACTGCTTCCTGACTCTGACGTGCGTCAGGGTCCCCCGGTGGGCTTGCTGGGTGGGCCCCACCCCAGGGGCCCCGGCTCGGTAGGTCTGAGGTGGGCCTGAGAATTTGCGCTTCCAGCTTGTTCTCACGCGACACTGATGGTACTGGTCTGCAGGTGCACTTTGCCAGCTGCTGCTTTAGCCACGGGCCTTCCTTTTGTTCCTTGAAGGCACTAGGGTCTGTCACATCTCAGGACCTGCATGCACTGTTGCCTCTGTCTCTCTGTCTGTCCTCCACCTCCCAGCCCTCGGTCCCTTGGCCGCTCCTTCTCATATGAGTTGCCACTTCCTCAGAAATGTTCTCTTCAGCCATCTGCCCCTGTTATTGCTTTCAGCTATGCGGGCCTGGTAATTCCTGGGCCGGTCTGTTCCCCTTGCGCTCACCGCCATAGTCCTGCAGGCTCCCCGACAGAAGGGCCGGCTCTGCTTGGCCTGCCACCTCAACACAGGGCAGGCAAGCGGTGAGCAACAAGCCTACGCAGGATGAATAAAGAACAGGATCCCTGCCCTAGGGATGTTCCAGTCTGGGACAGTTCCCGTCCAGTCCACTTAAGGCCCTAAGCACAAGGCCTAGCATCCAGTAAATGACAAGTGTCATGGACAAACTCCAGTCCTCAGGGTGATGGGCCAAAGGAGCGATTATCCTTAAAGGGGAGCCGCAGAGAGGTTGTGTCCCTCAAAGCTCCCTGAGACCTACTTTCCTGGCCGGGCATGGAGGCAGCTGTGTGCAGCTGGTGTGGGCCCCCACCTTGTGAGGCCTGGTGGATGGCTTCCCCTCTGCACACACCCCTTCCTCCAGTGTAATCAAGCCGACCCCCACATTGTTGCAGCGTCCCCTTTGGGAGACAGAGCCCTTCCTCCTTCTTCTCCCGTCACCGCCCCCCCCCCCAGCAGGCCCTGCAGTCCGACCTCAGCCCTCAGCCCTGCTCAGCTCTATGAGCGGCACTGACCCCAGGGACAATGAGTGTGCACTTTAAGCCGTGGACCCACAGTCCCACGCCCCTCGTGGTGTTGGAGCGAGCATCTCTCCACGAGAAGAATCTGTGTCCAAACCGGCGGCAGAGAATGGTGCCCCAAATTGCCGAAGAAGGCTATTCAGAGACATAAACGGATGAGCAATTAATAACGAAAAATGATCGTAATGGCCTCGCCCCACATAAAGGGGTTCAATTAAGGCACAATAGTGACGGGGAGGCAGACGAATGGCTCCGGATGGGCTCTCTCTTCCCTTTTCTAAAGAGCTGACTCTGGCCTTGAGCAGGAGACAAAACCTTAAAGGAGTCATTTTTCAAAAAGAAAGGTTTATCAGTGAAAGGTTGAGACTCCTGGCTGGAAGGATTTCAGGAGGAGGAGGAGAGCGGCCGCGGCCTCAAGGATTGGGTGGAGGCTCTGAGGCCCAGGAGCCGCAGAAATCCGGGGGGGCTGGTGGCCCAGTGGGGTCTCAGCCAAAACCATGACAGTCTCTCTGGGAGCACCTCCAGCCAATCTGAAGACAATTAAGTGGGGTTGTCAATGACTGTGAGCAGTTTTCAGAGCAAGTTCTTTAGAGCAGAAGGGGCTGTGACAAGCCCAGAGGAAGCTGGGGCCCCCATGGTACTCTGAGGGAGGTGAGCATGGCCCCCTGAGGAAGGGGGAGCCTTCTGGATGGAGCTACAGGCCTCAGTGGACCAGCCGGCCAAGCTCATAGACCTGCTGGGGGGTCAGCACAGCGGAGCCTCCGGGGCCATGCGGACCAGCCAGGTGTCAGAGATGATGCAGGGCACGTGTGTCCAGGCAGCCCACGGGAGTGTCCCTCCCCAGAGGGTGTCTGGAGGAGACATCCACACACCAAAAAGTGTTCACAAGGTCAGGGATCCTCCAAATATACTTCTAATATCCAGTTTAAGATTAGATATTCATTTTCCTGAGCTGATCTGAATCTTTCCGGCCAACAGAACTTTGTCAAATTGGGACCACAGACCTCCTTAAGGACTTCCTCGGGGGCCTCCAACCCTGAGGGCTTTGCTCTGTCCTTGGGCCCCATATCTGTTGACCAGGATTTTACTTTGCCTTTATCTGCAATTAGCAAGTCTCCCTGTGTTCATTTTGAATACCTGTGATGTACCAGGTCCAATGCTAAGTGCCGGGGATCTAGAGGGAACACAGGAGACATGGTGTCTGCTGTTAACATTCAGAGGGGAATTCATAGCTGTAAACAGCTGAATACAGGCAATGTACCATCACAGTCAGGACCGCAGCCTCTAGATGCAGACTGCCTGTGGTCAAATCCCAGCTCTGGCACTCACCAGCCATGACTTTGGGTTTATAGGATACTGACCGAATTATTTCATATCTCTGTGCCTCAGTTTCAATGTCTATCAAATGGGGATAACAAGTGCCTTTACCATGGGGTTGTTCTGAGGACTGAGTTCATACGTAAAAAACACGTTCCATATAGTAACCACTGTGTCAGTGCTCGTAATCTTGTTGCTACTGTCCAAGTGGAAACGCAGGACTGTAGTTTGGGAAAGAGCATTTAGCATCCAGGCAGTGCAGAAGAGGGGACTGAGGAAAGAACGTGTTCCAGGGGGAGGGGGTAAGGTTCTTGGGAGAGAGGGAGGACATGGGGCCTTTTGTTACGGTCCTTTGTCTGTGGCCCTTTCCCCACCCTGTGAGCTGTGTCTTCCTCATTGGTCCCCATATCTCAGAGCCCAGTGTGGCCTGAAGTGTGGCAGGTGCTCGGCAACTATTTAACATCTTAAATGAGTTTTCAGAAAGGATTTCCTTAAATTTGCCTTTAGTTGGACTGATTTTTGGAGGGCTATCCACTCAGATGGAAGGAACAGAAAGGAAATGAGGAGAATGGGATCTTTGGTTTCATGCATGCACACGTGCACGCACGCACCTGCATTTTGAATGTAACAGAACTGACCAAACAGGGTTGCATATCACAGGACAGTGAGGATGGGACAGCTGATAACACAGTTATGGAGATATTCTATAGTGTCCCCATACTTCCTTGTTCAACCCTCCCCAGTGACCCCTCTCTTTTAGGATAAAGACCCCTGCCTGCCCTTGGCCTGACCCGCAGGGTCGTGCTGCTCTGGTCCTGGCCCACCGTGGCAGATGTTGCTCATCCCTCAGCCTGCAGGTTCCAGCCAGCCTCTTCCACGCCAAGTCCCTGACTTTACGAACCTCCTTCCTGCCTCAAGGACTTTGAACAAGCTGGGAAGCTATTCCTTCTTCTGGAGTTTGTTTCTCTCCCCTTCCTTCCAGGAAACTGCAGCCTATCCTCCAGCTCAGGGCAGGGAAAACTGTCAGATCCCCCAGCTAGTGTCACTGACACAGCATCCTGCCCTTCTCCGTAGCACTCATGTCACCTGTAGGCACACTGGCTGTGTTACCTCTCGCCACCTCCAGATCGTGGGCTCCATTGCTGTGTGCTTCAGTCCAGCCCAGAGCACACCAGGAGCTGGTCCTCACTAGATATACTGCTGGACAGAAGGAAGGAAGGAAGGAAGGAAGGCAGGCAAAACGTGTATCATTTAGGGAGAGGTGTAAATGGACAATGAGTCAGTCCATCAGAAAGCGGTACGCTTCCCTTTTTGGGGTGTCACAGATTCTGTGCTGCTTGGGGGACAGAGGTAGATCTCTAGGAATACGTGGGATTCAAAAAAGAAGGCAGTGGGGGAGGGGCAGGGAACAGAGAGGAGAGGGAGACAATACACAGCAGCCTTGGGACTCCATTCTGGAACAAGAGGATGAGGGCTGCAGACATAGTTAAGGGGCAGACAAAGCTAATACATCCCTTTGTCTTATCAGCTCCTCCCATGCTTCCAGAGTTCATTTGGGGTGAGCGAAAGTTTCTGTGCCTGCATATTCTGGGAGGATAACTGGAGGAATCCCTACTATGTGGTTTTTTACTTAGTGGCCACTCCTATCAGAAATCTCCAAGTTGTTCTGTCCTCTCTGACCCCAAGCCCATACCTTATTCCAAAATTGCTGTAGACCTCTACCCCACCAGGCAGGCTCAAACAATCATCCATCAGTCCGCACCCACAGTGCTCAGGTGGCCCAGACTCGGAAGCATCAGATACACTAAGTACAGGCCAGCCACCCACATGACCTTGATCTTGAAAGAAAAGAATCGATGCCACTTGGTGGAAACTGTACATGACCATGTTCCTACCTCAAACCAAACCGATTAAGGCAATCTAGCTGCAGGTTCTCGCTGCAAATGACAAAGTTGCATAAGTTACATGGGCAAATCTTATTAACTCAACACTCAGAGGAGACCAGACCTCCATTCACAAGTCAAAAGGAGCCTGTGGATGTGACAGTTTCTGATATTTTTATTAATAGGGCGTTTTCGTCAGCTGGGAAATAGCAAAGGTTCTGAATTACGTACTGCTTTGAATAAGCTAGTAACAGATTAGGAAAGGTTTTTTGGGGTTTTGTTTTTGTTTTTGCTTTTTGCTATTTAATATGCTACAGGACATAGCAAATAACTTCAGGGTGTAAAACCAATGATTTCCCTAGGCCAGCTCTCGCCCAAAAATGACAGACTGAGCCATTTTTCTGCAACCAGAGAGTTTTCCTCCAGGGCTCCACAACTCGGAAGAGTGGGTCTTTGGACACTGAATGATAAAGAAGGAAATGAAAGGAGAAAGAAATCAGGAGACCCTGTAGCTCTGAAAGCTGCTGATGGCCAATGACCCTCTGCCACCAAGGAGCTGAATCACTGGATGCTGTGCAGGGAAATTAGCTGCTGCTTGAACCCAGTGGGCCTCAGAAGGGGATTTTTAAAAATGCATCCATGCCATGCTGCAGCCCTCCCCACCACCTCCAGCGTATGGCAGTAAATGGACTTCTAAGTTCCTTGACCAGGCCCTCACTGTCATCATAGAAGGCCCTCTCCCCATTCCAAACACTTAGGCTGTCAATTTTTTTTATGAAGCCCCAGTGGTACTTTGAAAATGATATGATTTTCAGGTCAGCATCCCTTCCTGTCATGCTTTTCCCCAGAAAAGCAAATAAGGCTCCTCGCTGCCCTCTGTTCTGGATGTCTGGTTAGTTCTCACCATGACAGGGTGAAGCCACAAATTCAGGGTTGAGGGCAGGATGCAAGGGAAGACTGCAGGAGCAAGAAGGGTCACTGGAGCCCACAGCTGTTTTCTTAGCACCACCACTGACTTGCTCTGGGCCAGACCCTGTGCTGGGCACTAGGGGCATAGAAGGCACTGCCATGGTCCAGCCCTGCCCTCAAGGACCACACGGCCTGGCAGGGGAGGCAGACATGGCAACAGACTATAATAACAGAAGTGCACCCCGTGCCCTGCTCCCACCACTGCCCACCCACACACACACTCTACCTTAACTTCCCCTTTGCCCTCAGTGAACAGGGAGGAGGGTCAGCCCCAAGAGGAGGAAGTCCCTGCTGAAAAGACAGAAACAGTATCCACAGGCAGCGAAGTGCATCCTGGGAGCTCACAGCCCTCCCTGCAGGGTCGGTACCAACACGTTCTGCCTGTGGCTGTTAACTTCTCAACTCCCACATTTCAAACCAGGCCTCCACGTTCTTCAGAAGACTCCCTTAGAGAGGGTTTCAGGAGTCCCTCACCCCACACACACCACCACGGGCAAAGCCATGCATGTGCCTGCTCAGCAGAGAGCCCGCCTAACTGGGTCCAGCTCCCTAAACTGGGGGCAAGGTCTAGGCAGGCTTATCAGACCCAGGGACTGGGGCCGGGAAGAAAGGGGTAGGGAGAGGTAAAAATAATCACTCCATTTCAGCCTTGCTCCAGGCTAAGTGAATTTAATAATCCATAGATCATGTTATACAAATTGCATTTCACAGTTTGAAAAAAAAATAAGCCCGTACTGTGTACAATCCTGCGTAGTTTATTTTACAAATAAATAACCGCGCTCTAAACAGCTCTATTTCCTTAGCTATCACTCTCAGCAGATTGACTCTCTGGCTCTCCTCTCTCTCGCCTTCACAGACTCTAATTTCATTGCCAAAGAGGTTTTATTTATACAACTAATCATTATATGAGCAAAACAGAAAACAGACGGTATCTATTGAATGCTTCCTATATGCTAGGTAATATGCAGCGTGCGTACGCATATGATGCATTTAATGCCCATAATATGAAGGAAGAATTGTTGTCTCATTTTACAGATGAAGAAACTAAGGATCAGCCAGGTTAGGCAACTTACTCAAGTTCACGTAATACTCATAGCCCAGAGCACAGAACACAATGTCTCCCCGCAAAATTGTCCAGCTAAATAGCAAATGGCCTCCCCTAGGAGAACCATGTACCAGGATCCAGTATAAAATGGACTTGGGATGGGGTAGGGATCAAGAACTCCAAGGGTGTCCCAGCCTCAGGAGCCTTGCCATCTTGCTTTCTGGGGAGGAGGGACAGGGCTATCACCTCTGGGTGTACTGCTTATCTTCCAATCCATGCGATGAGACAGCCAGGCCTCCGGGGGCACTGAAGAAGCACCCAGGCCATACTGACCATCACTTGTGACGGCCAACAGCTCAGGCTAAGCCAGGGTGCTGGGATGTTTGGTCAGAAGAAAGAGAGGGAGGGTGGGAGCGTGTGGATTCATGTGTTCTGAATTGTGCCTCATCGTTCACGCCTCCCTGCAAGAGTCCAGCAGAAGGACCGGTGCATGGAACATCAAGGATAAGAAGACAGAACTCTTTCTGGGACACCTTCACAAATCAACCCAAGTTCCTAGTTGATTCAGAAATCCACCTCCTGTGACTTACTCTACGAAGTGAAAGGAGGTAGGGTGTCTGGCCATGAGGCAAGCTTCTATTTGAAGTCAACGATGCGTACTATTTCATCTAATAACTTGTACATTATTACCTCATAGTTCAGAGTATTATAAGAATTATTTATAGTGCTAATAATAGCAGCAACGTCAATGCTAACCCCTGAGCTTAGTGCTTTAAATGCATCATCTCATTTCATCTTCCCCCAGACCTCTGCAAGATAGGAATTACTGTCTCCACTTTGCACATCCAGAAGCTGAGGCTGAGTACATTGGTCCTGGTGTCTCAGCCAGGAAGTGGGAGAGCTGGGGTCTGAAGCTACGCCATCAGATTCCAGAACCCCAGCTCTGAGCCTCCACCCCACACAAGCTGCTTGAACGATGGTAAGTGGGAGAGCTTTGAAAACCACGAAGCAAGGTACAAATGCCAACGGTTCCTCGGGTCTCCACAGGACTGTGTGATGGAAAATCTACCAGTCAAGCTTTGAAAAGAACCATCCCACTCAGTTTCAGGGAAGCCACAAGTCAGCTATAAAGAGACTGCCAGTGTCTTGTTTCCAACTGGTGTGTCCATTTGGAAAAGGAGTTCAGATGAGGGTCAGAAGGGAGAGAACCCTCTCCTACCACAGGCCTTCTGGACAAGAGTGGATCTCAGTATCTCAAATCTTACAACGAGTGGGGGCAGAAACACCTAGGTTCAGAGAAGGGAATGCACAGAACTCCTTTCTGACCCAATTGGAGGCAGCATAACCTCCCTGGCTCATGCTGTGTTCTTTTTCTCACTATTGATTCCCTCTCTTTGGTGAGAAATTGAATCACACCTGCCTGAAGGACTCTTAGGACACTCGAGGAGCCGGGCTGACACTGGCTGTCTCTCTCCACTGGGCCCAGGATATATCAACATGTGTCCCCCACAGTCGTCCACACAGATCCACGTCTGGCAGCTGTGGGAGCCCCAGTCTGTAACGGTGGATGGACATATTCCAAGGGCACCCTTACAATGCCCCGGTTCTCTCTCTCTCTCTCTCTCTCTCTCTCTCTCTCGTTCCCATGCACCTTAGAGCCCTGAGCTGTTCGGCAGTTCGGCTGTTTGTATTAATGATGACTCGGGCAGGCAGGCAGCACTCTGTGAGAGATGCAGTCCTCACTCTTGTTATCAAATCCCCTAAAGCAATCGCTGGCCTGCTGCTATCACCTGGCAGGCTGCAAGCAGCTCGTTAAGAGGCAGAAACTCCCTCCACAAGTCCAAAAACTCCATTCCCTGGAGAGCAGTCCATCGAAGCAATACACCCAGAGTTGTGTCCACTTTCTTATAAACCCCAACAATCCCTGGCCCTGATCTCTGTGCTGGGCGGGCCTTGGTCAATGACACAAAACACACGGTAGAAGATCTAGGGGGAAAGGATGTGAAATTTGCTTTGAAATTGTTCCTCCCCATCCTTAAAGAAATAGAGGAAGCTCAATGGTCACAGCTAGGATGGGGGCAGGGCAGGAGCAGGAAGAGAGGGGTTTGGGGCCAGAAGAACCAAGATCCCTCACCCTGTGCTTTAAATGGGGCTACTTGGCTCCATTTCCACTATCTTAGACTTATTCAAGTTGCTGCTTGCCTTGAAGAAGTTCTGCAAAAAGAAGACTGAGTCAATTACGAGCTGGAGGAAGTCTTAAAGATACCCAACATGGGGAGGCACAATATTTTGGGACATTAGACCACCAAGACCTTGTTGACACACATGCCCGGGAGGTTGGATATGCCACAGAGATTGGGGACAAGTGACTTAATCTCTCTTTGGGTCTCAATTTTCCATAACATCACCTACCTTGTCAACTGTTGGAAAGATAATGAGTTAGTTGCTGTCCTGAAAGAATCCAGTGTGGCACCTGGCACACGTGGCTTTCTTTCATAACCTTTTCCCTCTTATTAAAAAAAAAAAATGCCTCAGAGACAATAAAGTGACTTGCCAAATGCCACGATGTCAGCTACTGGTAAAGACAAAGCAAGTGCCTGGCTACCGGCATTCCTTGCCTTTCCCCAACCACATTTCGAAATTCTGCTGAATTTGCTCTGGTGAACGGATATGGCTCAAGAGACAATAGAGTCTCTACCCAGTTGAAGATTCAAATCTCAGCTCCACGATTTACTGTGTGATTCTGGCAAGTGCCGTGGAGCCCTGTGCATCAGCTTGCTCATCTGTGAAATGGGCATCCTGGCAATTTCATGAGGTTTGCGGTGAAGTAAACATGCCCAGTCCCAGGTCTGGTGCACTCTGGGCACTCGGAGTCCTCCCTCACACCCTCCTCCTCTCCTCTGCATCCCCCACAGTGCCCAGAGAGGTGCTCCAGCCACAGGAGGCTCTCAGAAGATGCTTACTGGCCAGGAGGACCTCTTCTAGAAGACACCAAATTATGAGATGGGCCCTGTCTATCTTCAGAACATCACCTCATCTTCCCACTGCCCCACTGCCTGTCTCAAAGCTGTGCACCCATGTATCAAATCTTCACGCCCCTCTTCAACCAGAGAGCCAGACCACGGCTCCACCTCCCATTCTCTCAGCCCCCAATCCTCCACTGACAAATGACAATGGTGCTGGTGGTGACGATGGTGGTGGTTGTTGACTTTTACTGAACTCATTCTGTGCCTGACACTGTCCTATTCTTCATACAGGCTTCCTTACTCAATTCCCACGATCCCCTACCACCAATCTCACAAAAGCAATTTAGTACAGAAGTCACACAGCTAGGAAAGTGACGAAGCTGGAGTTCATCTCCAAGGGTTCTAGCTGGAGACCACCCACCTGACCACCAGCAAAACCTTCACAGGGCCTCCTAGAGAAGGCCTTACTCTGAATAATAACAAGTTACAGCAACGGTAGCAACAACAGTATAATCATTAAGGTGACACTACCAGCTACAGAGGATAGCATCCAAAACCTTGGTAACTCAGCACAAAGGGAATTCATATCTTGTTCATGAAAAGTCCAAGGGTGGAGTGAGGGGCTGGTGAGGAGGCCCCCACTCTGCAGCCATCTGGGGCTCCAGGGTGATGGATGCTCTGCTGACTTCAGCGCACGGTTCAGCTGTAGCAAGATTTTGTGGGCCAGGCATGGATGAGGCATTACATCACATCTACCCACATCCCCTTGGCCAAACTTAGGAACATGGTTTTCCCGAGATTCGAGGAAGGCTGAAGAATGAAGTTCCTGAGTGGACAGGGCTTCCGAGCAGTAACTCTTCCTTGTGGAAGGGGTCTTTGGTGGACAGCTAGCCATTTCGGTCACAAACAACAACAATGGCAATAATAAAGACAGTAAAAAGAAGCCATCTTGAATTGAACCCTCACTATGCAATACACACGAGGCTCTGTGCAAAGCACTTGTATACGTTGTATCTACTTTTCACACTCTAAAATTTAGATACTGTTCTCCCTATTCTGGAGTAAAGAAAAATGCCATTTAAGAAGACCTGAAGAATTTGCTCAAGTCCCGGGCACACAGCTGGGCGGTGCAGATCCAAACGCCAAACCAGTTGTCTTAGTGCGGGCCCCCTGGACAGCAGAGCTTCAGCAGGAATGCAAGTGCAAACACTCTTTGGGGGGTGGAGTCCCAGGACAGCAAGAGTGGGAAGCAAGGAAAGAGGGGTGACGGACGCAAAAAGCTGCCTCCCTGTGCTGGCCACTGCTCCACCACGAGCTGCTAGGAGACACGGCAGGTCACTGGCAGGTGTGTTTGCTCAGCAAGGACAAACTGTACTCAGGGTGGCCCGCGGGAGGGAGAAAGAGCAAGGAGAATCTACCCCGCTCCCCCACGTTTTTTCCTTCCCATTGGCCCAAGTGTGTGGAGACCTGACTATGCCACCACGTTGTATCACTCAGCCCCTTGGCAGGCACCGAGGAAGCCAGAAAGCATAACCAGTGTGACAGGAGCAGCTCCACAAGGACAAGGACCAGCATGGAGGCCATGGTGGCCCAGGGCTTCAGCTCCAATGTCTTCAGAAAGAAAGTGATATGAGTAATCTGGAAAAAGCCCAGTGCTCGTGGCTCATGACCGAAGCCCAAGCGCTCTCCGCTACAGTCGTTGGCCCCCCTCTCAAATTAGATGCGGATGTGGAAGTTTCAGACGCTTTGATGGAGACGTAGGGAGACCTCTTTGGGCAAGAGTGTATCTCAAATCTCACCCCCTAAGAGACCATCTTTCTTCCCATAGTGGAAGGAGCAGCTGAGATCACATTAGGAACACAGGTCAGTCTCCTGTGTGGCTTCTTTGGTCAAGGGAAATGAGCCACACACCTGAAAATGGTGGTTGAGAGGGAGAGGATGAAACTTTTGATGGAGACCATTGTCACATTCATTGTAAAGATTGGGACTCTGAGACCAAGGCAGCAAAAGGGCGTCTTGTCTAAGTTTCATGCAGCCAATTGGTGAAAGGGTGGGACCAGAGCTCTGGGCCTTTTCTATGATGTCACAGTCTCCTAAGTCTGCAGGCTTCTGCAGACCACCACTGCCCTGACCCTAATTTTGACCAGCCCTCCAATGCCTGGACTCCCTGAGCGAGAGCAGAAAATGGTCATCTCCCCACATCTGAGAAATGGACCTCCTTTCTAGCCGCACCTTACCACAGGATATGAGGCATTTTCCTCGGGAAAACTCTCCTCTGAGGTGAATCATTTCACCTTTGGTTTTGAGGGATTCCAAACCCACAGACATAATTATCCCTGTTTATCAGCTGGCCTCATCCCAGGAGGTCAGCAGCCCGTCCGTGCTGCCCACAAAACGCAGATAGGAGCAAAGGGCCTACTTGAAATGCTCAGGCAAGAAGCACACGAAGCCAGAAATGAGAAACGAGAGCGCAAGCCCAGCCGCCCATGCCAGCCCCCTTCCCTCAACCCACTAGCATTACTGAGAGGGTCTCTGGGGAGACGGGGAGGAGGGGGGTGCACAGATGGAACCGGCCACAGTCTCCCCTCCCCAGTGCCCTGGCCCTCAGAGCTGCGCTCCACTTCAGCCGTGACAGTCCCTGTTTCTGAAACTGGAGATTTCTTAAGAGAAGGGAAGGCAGGCCCAAACTGGTAGTTTCGAGCCGCCGCTCCCCCTGCCAAGCCATTAGGAGGAGGATTAAGATGATGGGGCGTCAGGGCTGCCACAATTAGGCCAGCACATCACTATCTCTGCAAATGGCATGAGCAGTGTGATTTAACAGCTCATTATTAATGGGAAAAGTGCGATAAGGACCAGGTTCGGTGTCCAAGGGGAGCTCCTATACCAAATTGAATACGTGCTAATGCTCGCTTTCTAGCCAACACTGACACGGGCGTGAATTCCACTCCCGGCCAACTTTAGCACCCCCGGCCCGGGCCCTCCCCCCACCCCAAGGGAGACCATGGGCTCTGATAAAAGCACATTATCTGCCGTGACCCACATGGTCTCCCTGAGAGTCACAACTGCTGGGAAGTACTGTCTCTGTCGTTTCACAGAATTGGTTAAAAACCAAAGAACAAGTAGCAGCCCTCTTTCTAGGGGCAGCTTCAGTGCAGGCGGGTCACTTCAGGAAGACCAGGAAGAAAAAATGTGGAGATTTCGGGCCTCTCTTAATCAGAGCTCCATCTGGGCTCGTCAGGATAACCGTACACAAGTCTTCAGACAGGCTGAAGGCTGAGCGTGTGCGTGTCTGTGTTGGGGGGGGGTGAGTGTGCGAGAGCAAGTGTGTGTGTATGCACGTATGAGTGTGTCAGAGTCTGTGTGTGTCCTTCCTGGCTCCCCTCCAAGCGGATGGCCTCACAGCGGCCAGTGTGATTGCTCATGTCTCTCCCCTGTTGAAAACCTAATTCTCTTAGGCCAAAGATCAAAGTCTCTAACGTGGCTGAGATTCTGCCTCTTCTCCAGCCCCGTCCCCGGCCACTCTCCCGGCTAATGCCCCGGGTGCAGCCACACCGGCCTTCTGTCGCGTCCTTGAACACGCTCTGCCCTTCCCCGTCTTGGAGACTCGGCGTCTGCTCCTCCTTGCGCCTGAGACATTCTTCCCACCTTGCTCTGCCCCTGCCGAGCCTCATGCAAACAGCAGTTTCTAAGATAGCTTGTCTTGGCCCTTTTATGTACCTTTACATCATCCTGTACAGCTTCTCTGTATCGTGTGTCACCGTTTTAATTAACATAATTATTTGTGTGCTTAGTTATTCAATGCCTGTCTTCCTCATTCTGCTGGAAGCTGCATGGCAAGCAAGGTCACACTGTCTTTTCTGTGCACTGATGTCCAGAACGCTGTGTGAGACGACCGGCCTGCGTGGCGAGGAGGCCCGGGTGTTGCCAGACATGTACGCAGCACAGACTAAGAACACCTGGACCAGCTAGCGAGTAGGGAGGGTCGCACCATTTCCGCAGTCACTCGTTTGTCCCGTCAGTCACATGCTCACTGAATGCCCGCGTGGCACCAGGGGACATGTGGGCCGTGCACTCCGCGTCCGGCAGCTAACGACATAGGCCTGGACCATGCACGAGGCACAGTGCATGTGTCCTGCCCACTCCAGAGTCGTTCTTGGGACTTTTACCTCCCAGGTTGAGTTACTGCTCCTTCCTTTACGATCTGTGTCCATCNGTCTGCAGGCTTCTGCAGACCACCACTGCCCTGACCCTAATTTTGACCAGCCCTCCAATGCCTGGACTCCCTGAGCGAGAGCAGAAAATGGTCATCTCCCCACATCTGAGAAATGGACCTCCTTTCTAGCCGCACCTTACCACAGGATATGAGGCATTTTCCTCGGGAAAACTCTCCTCTGAGGTGAATCATTTCACCTTTGGTTTTGAGGGATTCCAAACCCACAGACATAATTATCCCTGTTTATCAGCTGGCCTCATCCCAGGAGGTCAGCAGCCCGTCCGTGCTGCCCACAAAACGCAGATAGGAGCAAAGGGCCTACTTGAAATGCTCAGGCAAGAAGCACACGAAGCCAGAAATGAGAAACGAGAGCGCAAGCCCAGCCGCCCATGCCAGCCCCCTTCCCTCAACCCACTAGCATTACTGAGAGGGTCTCTGGGGAGACGGGGAGGAGGGGGGTGCACAGATGGAACCGGCCACAGTCTCCCCTCCCCAGTGCCCTGGCCCTCAGAGCTGCGCTCCACTTCAGCCGTGACAGTCCCTGTTTCTGAAACTGGAGATTTCTTAAGAGAAGGGAAGGCAGGCCCAAACTGGTAGTTTCGAGCCGCCGCTCCCCCTGCCAAGCCATTAGGAGGAGGATTAAGATGATGGGGCGTCAGGGCTGCCACAATTAGGCCAGCACATCACTATCTCTGCAAATGGCATGAGCAGTGTGATTTAACAGCTCATTATTAATGGGAAAAGTGCGATAAGGACCAGGTTCGGTGTCCAAGGGGAGCTCCTATACCAAATTGAATACGTGCTAATGCTCGCTTTCTAGCCAACACTGACACGGGCGTGAATTCCACTCCCGGCCAACTTTAGCACCCCCGGCCCGGGCCCTCCCCCCACCCCAAGGGAGACCATGGGCTCTGATAAAAGCACATTATCTGCCGTGACCCACATGGTCTCCCTGAGAGTCACAACTGCTGGGAAGTACTGTCTCTGTCGTTTCACAGAATTGGTTAAAAACCAAAGAACAAGTAGCAGCCCTCTTTCTAGGGGCAGGCGGGTCACTTCAGGAAGACCAGGAAGAAAAAATGTGGAGATTTCGGGCCTCTCTTAATCAGAGCTCCATCTGGGCTCGTCAGGATAACCGTACACAAGTCTTCAGACAGGCTGAAGGCTGAGCGTGTGTGTCTGTGTTGGGGGGGGGTGAGTGTGCGAGAGCAAGTGTGTGTGTATGCACGTATGAGTGTGTCAGAGTCTGTGTGTGTCCTTCCTGGCTCCCCTCCAAGCGGATGGCCTCACAGCGGCCAGTGTGATTGCTCATGTCTCTCCCCTGTTGAAAACCTAATTCTCTTAGGCCAAAGATCAAAGTCTCTAACGTGGCTGAGATTCTGCCTCTTCTCCAGCCCCGTCCCCGGCCACTCTCCCGGCTAATGCCCCGGGTGCAGCCACACCGGCCTTCTGTCGCGTCCTTGAACACGCTCTGCCCTTCCCCGTCTTGGAGACTCGGCGTCTGCTCCTCCTTGCGCCTGAGACATTCTTCCCACCTTGCTCTGCCCCTGCCGAGCCTCATGCAAACAGCAGTTTCTAAGATAGCTTGTCTTGGCCCTTTTATGTACCTTTACATCATCCTGTACAGCTTCTCTGTATCGTGTGTCACCGTTTTAATTAACATAATTATTTGTGTGCTTAGTTATTCAATGCCTGTCTTCCTCATTCTGCTGGAAGCTGCATGGCAAGCAAGGTCACACTGTCTTTTCTGTGCACTGATGTCCAGAACGCTGTGTGAGACGACCGGCCTGCGTGGCGAGGAGGCCCGGGTGTTGCCAGACATGTACGCAGCACAGACTAAGAACACCTGGACCAGCTAGCGAGTAGGGAGGGTCGCACCATTTCCGCAGTCACTCGTTTGTCCCGTCAGTCACATGCTCACTGAATGCCCGCGTGGCACCAGGGGACATGTGGGCCGTGCACTCCGCGTCCGGCAGCTAACGACATAGGCCTGGACCATGCACGAGGCACAGTGCATGTGTCCTGCCCACTCCAGAGTCGTTCTTGGGACTTTTACCTCCCAGGTTGAGTTACTGCTCCTTCCTTTACGATCTGTGTCCATCTCTTATGCTGACCGTGCTTGACTATGCCGATATGACAATCTTCCCCACTGACTGTGGGCATGCCGCCGCCCGAGGCCATGACCTGCTTCTTGTGCGTACCCCGTGTCTAACACTCTGGGTGCCCCCGGCCCTCCTGGTGCCAAATAAACAGCCAGTGAAAGAATGCAAGAATGAATGACGGGAGCTGCACAAGCCTCCCTTAGATAATCAGTCAGGGGCACGACCCGGCCCCTCTCCTCTACTCTTTCTCAATCCCCCTGGATCCCGACCACAGTGATGCCAGCAGTCTGGATAACCTGGGTGCGCTCTTGCACAGGCTGTGTCTGATACATAGAAAACCTTCCTTTTGTCCCACTCCTCTCCTCCTGCGCCTCACTTTGCTTAAGCATCACTGCCTTCAGAACGCCGTCCCTGTCCTGACATCACCACCTTCACCCTCACCAGTCACTAAACCCAGACTAGGTAGGAACTACCAACGTGGCTGCTCATAGCTCCCGGGACATCCCCTACCAATCGTCCGTCTCCCCCCTTCATGTAGACAGCAACCACATCTATCCATCTTGTCCACCATCCCTTTGCCAGACACAGAGCAGGCTCTGAGTGAAATTTTTGAATGAATGATTGTACAAATACTTGAGTAGCTATTGCACATAAAGACATGCTTCTAATGTTTCTAATATCTTGCCTTCAATGACATAAATTCAAATGTATAGGCATTTTGCTGAAGGTCTTAAAGTCCACATTTGGAATTAATTTTTTTAACCAATTTGCATGTTATTCTCAATATCCTACATCATTCTTGGCTGTACCCACAGGCCTGGGTAATGAGGACCGATGTTCGGAATGAATCAAAGATGAAATCACGCTCACTGCATGTAAGAAAAATGGATTCTGACATTTTCTAAGTATTTTTAACAAGGGTTGGAACAAAAGAGGATTTCTAATTAACCCTTGGTTACCTAGGAAATTACATCCATCATGGAGTTCATTCACAAAACTATATTTCTTGATTGTGTACTGCGTGACTGATTGAGAGCCAAATATGTGAGGGAGCATATGTGGGGGGCAGGAAGTAAACATGGCAGCATGTTGGGCCTGTTACATAGATTACCCCACCCAAACCTCGCAACCTCTCTGTGAGGTCAGTATTATTACCATCACTTCCAAACTGGGGAAACAGACTCAGAGAAATTGAATAATTCTCCCAGGATCACACAGCTGACAAAGGCTGGAGGCAGGATTTGAGTTTGGGTCTGTGTGCGTGACCATCCAGACCTGAGCGTCCCCTAGCCCTCTGACTTTACACACGTCGTGGATGAGGTAATATGTCAACAATATCATGTCAGCAATCCTGCATAGAGGGTAGAAGCAGGCAGGCAAACGTGGTTCAAACCTTGACCTACCGCTGTGTCTCAGACGCATTAACCTCTGGAAGCCTCGGTTTCTTCAACCATACCCTAGGATGGTGCTAGCACCTCCCTCATAGGGCTGCTCTAGGGATCGACGAGGCCATCCACGTAGGGTGTGGAATACACTAAAGCCCCACGATGAGGCCTCAGCAAAGGACTCTTTTAACCCCACGAATCAAATGCTTAGAAGGTAAAAGATGGAGGGAAGCAGAAGGCAAGGGAAGCAGGAGTCAAAAAGCAGACTCACTCTATAGAATTGCTGAAGGGCCAGCACCAATGCGTTTTCAGTTTAAGAATTCACTTCAGAAACATGAAACCACCAATGCTTACGTTGGCATTGCCAGAGAACGATATTCTGTGGGAAAACACACATACGGATGACTCAGAAAGTGATTCGGAAATCTTAGGCTCTAATTGAAGACATTTTTGGAATGTTTTACTCAATTTATCTTGCCTGTGTCTTTTTTATGTGTGCACGGGAGCGATAAGATAGAAAGCTATGTCTAATTAAATATAAGAGAACTGTTTCAGTAAGGAGACACATCCTAAGTGAGGAGAATGCATCGTGTCATAGTTTAATGAGCGGTCATGTTTTTTCTGAGTGGCACATAAAATCGCTGTGAATTTTACAACCAATGGCATTTGAGATTTGATGAAATTCAATAACTCACAAATGGACATTTGGTTAATGGCCCATTTGTGAGTTTTAGCTGCCCAAAAATGGGAATTCACCCTAAAGTATAAAGGACTGCTCTCCTTTATGTCCCCAATATTCCCCATAGTTAATCTGGCGGGAAAATGAGGGGCCTAAAAAGATAGGAGGAGAGAAGCAAGGGGGTAGAAAAGAAAGATGAGCAGTGGAGTGCCGGGTGGTGTTAGAAGCAAATGTCGTAAAACTATCACCTGTATACGGGGCCAATCCTGACAGGAATCAATATTTAGAAGATTGACCCCAAGACACTTGAAATCCTCGGTTTTCAAGCAAAGATTCTATTGTATTTACCACGTATGTTTGGAAAAGAAAGTGGATTTGGGGTTATTGACAAGTTTGCAAGGACCGGAAACAAGAGATCTTTCTTGTTAGCCTCAGATAACCAGAAATACATGAACCTTGGACACTGCGGTTAAATGGGAGGTGAGGATGCCAGCAGCTCTAGCTCATGAGTGGTCCCTGTCTCCTTTGCGACAGACCACGTGACTTAGAACGGCCTTGCTGTCCCTCCTGCCCTCCATTCCACAGCTGACAGATTGGCACCATCAAAATTTAGGAGAACCGGGGGCCTGCTGAGTAGTCAAACAGATTTGTGCGACCTGAAGAACTTGTTACCTTCATGAAAAGAACCTCGGCAAACGTCCCCCCGCAGGCTTTTGTTTCCTTCCTGTGTTTCTTTTGACCATAAAAGTATGAGAGACTAGGGGCGCCTGGGTGGTTCAGTCAGTTAAGCACCCGACTATTTATTTCAGCTCAGATCATGATCTCAGGGTCGTGAGATCAAGCCCCGAGTTGGCTCTGCGTTGGGCGTGAAGCCCACTTAAGAGTCTCTCTTTCTCCCAATCTCTCTTCCCCTCCCCACTCTCTCTCTCCCTCTCTTAAAAAAAAAAAACAGTATGAGAGATACAAATTACGATGGATATTTCCATGTACATGTCAATGAACATCTTTTTTGATATTCGAAGGCTCATTTATAACAAAGCCAAGGTGCTAGCTTCCGCCTCCCAGCCTAGAATAATTTGATTGCACAAGACAGGAAATCACCTTGAGACCTGTTAAAACAGTACTTGCCCTCTGAAGAAGCTAAAGAAGAAATATGTAATAAAGCAGTCCTTGTGGTTTTAGAACAGGTGATAAAATTTACATAGAACTTACACACACACACAAATGAATACAAGTTCAGAAGGAGGAGGAGGAGGGAAAAGGAGAAGAAACGAGCTCCAAACCTGGGGGTAAACCACTGTGTATCCATTCATGGCAACTTCCTGAAAAGCCCAGGAAGGCAGAGGCTCACTCAGTTATGGATTCCATGCTTCCAATGGGAACTCAGCTCCTTCCTGCTTCCCAAGGCTGCACTGCAAAACTCCTCCCTTCCCTTCTTTCTCTCCTGGTTCTTAATTCTTCTTTTTCTAATTATTGATAACAAAGCATTGGCCATTCTGACATATTATTTCTTCTCTGAAAGTGCTTCATTCCTCCATCACTACATTGCACAGAAATGACCCTCCAGTACCATTTCCTCCCTTCAGGGACCAAGACAGCTTACTATCTTGAATGCCCACACCATCGACAGCCACCAACCACCGACTGTGTGTAAAAATCAGATGCCTGGCTTCAATTTCACTGATAAGTTTGTAACATCCATCTCTTGAGACACATCGGAAGTCGGNTAAGACAGCTTACTATCTTGAATGCCCACACCATCGACAGCCACCGACCACCGACTGTGTGTAAAATCAGATGCCTGGCTTCAATTTCACTGATAAGTTTGTAACATCCATCTCTTGAGACACATCGGAAGTCGTATCCTCTTTTTCTTATGAGAGACTGCTGGTGTTCACCAAAATCCGTGTTGTCCTTTCTTCTTTGGCCTATTTCCCAGGTTTCTTTCCTCAAGGGAAGGCATGTGATTATTTCACACAAATGGAGTATGGGCAAAGTGACTAACACCACTTCCAGGCCTGGCACCTAGACCTCCTGCATGATCACTGGGCTTGCTCTTCTTCTGCCTATTGGCCGGATGCTGGAGATCTAGTAGGTTACCCTGGAGAATGGTCAGTACGGTCAACAGAATTTCATGGCATGGAGGGTACTGACAGGCCCTGGGTGATGTATGTGGTGGGTGAGCCTTGAGTTGGGAGAAGCCTGGGTCCTTGAATGTTTATATGGAGCACAGCCCCCTGCTGATCCACTTGAACCCATGGCACGAGTGAGAAATACACCTTTATTGTGTTAAGCTATTGAGACTGTAAGCTAGCACTACTTACTCTAACATAATTCTATTTTTTGAGAACTCTTTTCTAATGCAGATTCTATTTGTGTGTTTTATTTGTGCTTAAACATTTCTATTGAATTTGAGTTTTGTTTTTGTTTTTGCTTTTTTTTTTTTGAAAAGCAACGATCTGCCTTCGAGTTGGGGGAAATGCAATTTTTTTGCCAACGGTGGTCACAACAGCAAGAAGTTAATATAAACCCCCCAACTAGATTCAGGGGCCTAATCAGGCAGCCCCTGTGTAGCTAACATCCTTCAACAAGCAAGCGTGCTGCCATGTCACAGAACACTTGGTCCATACCACTGCCTTTCACTTGAGCAGATGGGGGTTTTGATATAAATTGTGCTGGCATTTGCTGCTCTGAAAATAGATCTGGTTTTGCCTGCTTCCGAACTCAGTTTTAAAAAGCAACAGTCAACACGCTCCATTCCCTCCCTTGAGGCAGGTCAGCAGGGTTAGACCTTCCTATTAAAAAGCACAGGAATAAAGAATCCAAGCATCTCAGACTTGTGAGGACTCTTGGGCTTTGTCTCATTGCCCAATCAAATGCAGAAATCCCCCCTAGAGCATTCCAGATGGAGCAGCCAACCTGCGTTTGCTTGCCCTCGTTGATGGGGAGCTCACCACTCAATGAAGAAGCATGCTGTAGCACTGAGGACCACGGCAACTAGAAAGCCGAAGTGACCACCACCATTCCATTCTTCAGTCCCATATCTGTCCTTTAGAGGCACCCCCCCCAAAAAAAACGCAATCCCATCTCTACATATTGACTATTCACTCATTTGAAGGCAGAACTGAAAGCTGAACGCTTATCTTTTTCTTGTCTCTGTCCCAACGTCCTCTCTTCTCAATGTCTAGGACCCTTCCTCAGAACACACTCCAGTTCCTCAATACCCTGTAAGCAGCAGTGCCAGCAAGGGCCACAAGCCTGACAGACAGGGAGACAAGTGGGGGTGCCACCCAAGTGCTCAGAACACCATGGTTCTGGGTGAGCTGGCTTTTCCCACTGAGTACAAATTGCTTCTACAGACAGCAGGGCTCTCCTCAACAGTAAGTCTACTGGGAAGATAAAAACGAAGATGAGGAAGCAAGAACTTGGAGCTCATGGAAACCTGGAATGGATTAGCGCTAGGAGATGCTTTGAAAGCGCAGGGTAACTCGGGATGATGCAATTCTAACTGCAGGGGCCCAGGCCCATTCTGTCCGGCCTTTCTACTGCGCCTGATCCCATCTACCAACTGCCTCACCCTCCACTCCTCGGGTCTGTTCCCATCTGCTTGTTCCTGGCTGACACCCACTTACGTCCATGATGGCTCTTAGCTCCTTCCGCCAGCCTCCTCTGTGCGTGTGCGGCCTGTGATCTTTCCCAGCATATTCCCAAACTTCCACGGGGAGAGGACTCGATATTTTCACTTAATCGCCATCAGCCCAGTCATGCCCAGTTTTAGCAGCAGAGCACCCTATCAGCTGCCAGCTGGCCTACAGCTGAGTTCAAATACTCTCCTCTCACTCACCAACCTAGAGGAGAGGGGTGGGCAATTTTTACACAAGGAACCGTGCAAGGGTCTTAGCAAGATGGGTCTATCCTGGCTCACCCTGTCATGCACCACATTCATGAATCCAGGCAGATCAACACTCCTGACAGCCCCATTGCACTCTGAGCCTCCCAGAAAAATCCCGAAGTTGTGCTTTTACCAGCTGCTGCTAAGCCACTATTCTCCACCCTGCACCTGCATGTGCGAATCTTTGCCTCTTACGATTCGTTTTCATAGATTCTGCTGAAGGTCCCAGGCCTGCAGATGCTCTCTTCCTCTGGATTCTGTCTTCCGATGCTGGGCTCTTCATCTCTGCTCTGCAAGTCCCCAAGGTTCCCAAGAGCCCTCTCAGAACCATGAAGAGAGGTACCAGAACGTGAGGGCTGGAGTCGGCACCCAGCCCCACCCCTACCTTGCCCAGAAAAACTGTTAAGCGCAATTCAATTCCAGGTAAGAGTTTGTTGGAATGATGGTGTCTGAAACAAAAACAAAACTTGAAAACCGTGTAGGCCAGGCCCCTCTCGGGCTTCTGTGCTCAGTGGCAGGTGTCATTTTTCAGTGTGCACACAATCCCCCCAGTCTCCCTCCTGGGGCAAGCTGAAGCCAACGGGGACGCTCCATCTCCCTGTCACTGCTTGAATAGTCATTACGTGCGGCCAAGAGCTGGAAAAATGACCGCTGACCTGTGTGCTCCAGGAAGCATGGCCCGCTGTGCTGCTTCCCGCTCCGGGCTTCAACCAGCATCAGTCCAGCCTGGCTCAAAGGGATGAGCTGCTTACCTTTGGTGCCGTCAGACCACCGGGGGCAGAGGAACAGCAGGTGGAACTGGCTGTTGACAACTCCCAGGCGGGAGATGAGATGGCCCTTCACCCGCACTTTCACATTGCCTTTAATAAAGCTCAAATAAGCCAGATAGGCATCGTAAAGGCTTAAGGAAGGGGACTTTTTCTGTTGTGTCCAAGCCTTGACTAAAACCTTAAATGAAAGGTGATGGGTGACAAATAGCCCATGTTCTAGAGAGCAGCTGGACACAGCTTGGCAGCAGTTACTGAGAGATGGCCAAGCTAGCTCTGAGAGCCCTTCTCCAATCAGGCTGTGTGAGAGGAGGCTGGAGATTCAGTGAGGTGCAGATCTATCTATATATCTATCCAAGAGAGAGCGCATTCACGTGCTCACACACACAAGCATGGGTGGGGGGAGGAGCAAAGGGAGAGGAGAAAGAGAAACTCAAGCAGATTCCCTGCTGAGCCTGGAGCCCAATGTAGGGCTCGATCTCGTGACCCTGAGATCACAGCCTGCGCTGAAACCAAGAGTCCCGTGCTTAATCGACTGTGCCACCCAGATGCCCCAGGGGCAGACCGTTCTGAGGCCATTTGCAGAGGAATGGGAAGGGAGGGAAAGGTGGTGTTTTCCACCCTCAGCCCTCTTGGCCAACTGAGGAGGCCCAGAAGAACCACTCAAGGATCCATGCAGGAGGGGAGAATGGCTTCTCACCTCCTTAACTGGATGTGTGCTAAGTTCTAGAAACTTGTAAAACAACTCCTTGGCATTAATGGAGCAGACAGAAGGGAGAAAGTATTTGGGAACTCAACATGCCCCCAGGAGTTTGAAAGAGTACGTAAACTGAAAGCTGCTTGCCTGCAGGCCAAGGCGGCTGTGATGGCGGGACAAGGGCATGGGGGGAATGGAGAACAGTGGATTAGCTGCTCACTCACCTTTCAGCAGGGCAAGGACGCCCTGCACCCATGGGACAGAACATGCCTATGAAGGCCAACCGGGCTTGAATTGTCTAAGAGGGACCCTGCTGAAGAAGGCTACGGGAGAGGGGACTGAAGGAGGGGAGCAGGCAGCCAAGAGGTCAGCTGGGGTGAGGGGGATGGTCCATGTCATGGGGGGCATGTGGGGTGCTCTGTGGAAGAGCTGACTTTGGAAAACCACCTTGACAAAGGTAAGTGGCTAGCTAAGCAAGAAGTGCCACGAGCACCAGCTGCGTGAAGACGCTGCCCACCTTTCTCCTCTGCCCCGCCCCGAGGAGCCAGAGCCGGGCAGAGGGAGGAAGGGAGGAGGTGAGAGGTAGAGCAGGGAGCTGAGAGGCAAACGGTGCTCCTCCTTCCCCACTGTGGCTCCCTGAGCTCCAGAAGAGGCTGAGCTGAGGGAGGGGATGAAGTTTTAAGCTGAATATCAAATTGCAGGTTTTGATCTAAATTGGACTGGGCATTCAAATAAGTCAAGATGAGACTTCTTCTCTTTAATGGCTGGAAAGGACTGGAAACTACGCGTGTCACCAAATGACAGGGAAGTGAGAGTGAAGGCATTGGCAGGAGAAAAACAATGTGCTTTCCTGAAGGAAACTGCTGAGTTCAGAAAACTGGAAAATCTGGTTGTCCGGGTTCCACACATAACCTTCCTAAGCCTTCCATTCCTCATCTGTTAAGCGGACATAACAATACTCACCTCCTAGAGAGGCTACGAGGATTAAAATGAAAGTGTTTATGCCGACGTAGAAAGTGGCACTTGGGGATGCCCAGCCCATGTCCACCACTACTGAACAGGGGTCCCTCCCTACAGTCCCCAAACCAACAGACTTCTAGAATGGCAGAGCTGCAGAGACTGTAGGGGGCTATAATCTGACATCCTCACACTACATATGACAAAAGTGAGGTCCAGAGTCACCCATTGGGTTAGTGGCAGAGGTAAAACCGGGACCGAAATCTCCTGATCCCAAAGCCAGCCTTCTTTCTACTAAACCCCTGGACAGTTCCATAAGAGCTCAGTGAAGATCTGTTGATTGATTAATCGATAGATTGACAAGTAACCAGAGGCCTGGTCCCCTTGGCAGTGCCAGGAGCTGCCGGATAAATGAATGCATTGGCACAAGTTTTCATTCACCCAGCAAACCCTTACCAAGCATCAGCCCTATGCCAGAAACTGTGAGCGGAATCTGGAAACCACTGTCCCTGTTCTAACTGAGCTCCCAACCCCAACAAGAGAGACAGAAGACTCTGAGTGTGCCTGGGGGTTTCTAGAACGTCTTCCAGAGGGGTTCATGAGCATGTGTGATGGATGGAAAAGGATGGAGGTCCATTCAGGATTTTCCCTGGTACCCACCTCCCCAGGTAACCTCTCTTTTGGGAGTACCCAAATTTGGGTTCCCCAGCACTTTGATTACATGGGCAGAAAGTCCTCTTTCAGCTTACTTTTGCCTCCAAGTACCTTACTCCCCCGCATATAAGTCAAAGTTCTGAAGCAAGAGCTTTCTTGATACAGATGAAGGAAAGATCACGTGGGAAGGTGTTTGCCAACAATCAGTTTGTACATCTCTGCTCATTTCCTACTCTAACAGCCCTGCCAAACAGCCCTTCTCTTCTCAGCCTGATTCCCTGCTTATAAATTTTATATCAGGAGGTGACCGAGTGGCGGTGAGAAAAGGTCACTGGAAGGCACAGGACTTCCCTGAAGAGAGCAAAGGGAACAGAGCTGAAGGTTTCGCTCCTGGTCAGGGTATAAAACTTCACATTTAACTAGCACCATTTACCCAGTGATCTCAAAGCACTTGGGGGAAGGATACGAGCTGTGTTTGTTTGTTTTTTTTTTAATCAGGTAATACAAATCTGAATTCAGGGTACGTGTAAAGTAATACCCGGGATAAGCACTTACCTCTTTGGGTACAAGACCAATCACATGCAGCCAAGGTGGTACAGAGGCTTGAATGTGTCAAGGAGATAGCTCCCAGTGATGGCTAATCGGATAAGCCCCTGTCTGCAGCTGGCAGAACTTGCAGTGGCTGTCAAAGCTCAGTGCTGGCCACTAGACAATCCTTCTAAGCCAAAGGCCTGGTACACAGAGGGCAAAGGCTTCAGTACAAATTGGGAAATGACCGGAAAGACACTGTGGGAATGAAGACATACTTTAGCAACAGCACACCTACAGCTGCCCAGTGATTTGACATTTTCCAGCAGGACGACAGTCTGGTCTTAAACTGCAGATCAGGGGTCCACAGACCAAATCGAGCCCATGTGCATGTTTTGTTAGGCCAATATAACATGTGTATGTTGAGTTAGTTGCCTGTATTAACAACTGGAATATTTAAGGAAAAAAAATCTGACTGCTGGGTTTAATTAAAAACTTGGAAGATCTCAAAGATTTAAATATATAAAAGGAAACTATTATAATAGAAGAAGAAATCATTGGAGAATTCTTTTTGTAACCTCAGTATAAAGAAAGCTTTCCTAAGGAAAGTTTCCAGAAGTAATTAGAAAAAGAGAGAGAGAATGATAAATTTGACTACATAAAAATCAGAACCACCATAAACAAAGCCAAAAGAGAAACAACAAATTGGAGGGAAATTACAGCTCATTTTCCACAGGTATAAGCTCTCTAATATCTAAAGGCTTCAAGAAATCGATAAGTAAGAGATCAACAACTCACTAAGAAATAAACAAATGATATAAACTGACATTTCACAGACAATGATAGACTAGTGGCTCTCAGATATAAAAAAAGATGTTCAGCTCCACTCATAATTTAAAGAAAAAAAGTTAAATTACATTGAGATGCCATTTTGTCACATGTTGGAATGGCAAATATCCAAACCCTCGATAATACACACGGTTGGCAGGGCTGTGGGAGACTCATCTCCTCCAGACAATTAAAGAACAACAACTACTTTGTGCCACAGTCCAGAAACCACGTGACTCTTAACCATGTGAGCCAATGATGAGATGCCCTTCAGAGTTTCACACCTGCATTCTGAAAATGGAAACAAGAACTTTGTCTGGATCGTATCTGGCATTTAATTTGCACATGCCACTCTCCTATTTTTAGGCAAAGGTTCTGGTTAAAAATAAAAGAGTCCCTGCAGCATTATTTACAATAGCCAAGATATGGAAGCAACCTAAGTGTCCATTGATAGATGAATGGATAAAGAAGGTGTGGTATACACACAACACACACACACACACACACACACACACACACACACACCACAGAATATTACACAGCCAAAAAAAGGATGGGATCTTGCCATTTGCCACAACATGGATGGACCTAAAAGGTATTATGCTGAGTGAAATAAGTCAAACTGAGAAAGACAAATACCATATGATTTCACTCACGTGGACTCTAAAAAAGAAAAAACAAAATAAATGAATAAACAAACAAAAAGCAGAATCAGACCTAAAAACATAGAGAACAAATTGATGGTTGCTACAGGGAAGAGCCTCGGGGGGAGGACAGAAAAAATGGGTGAAGGGAGTGGGAGATACAGGTTTCCAGTTATGGAATGAATAAGTCATGGGGATAAAAGGTACAGCATAGGGAATACAATTAATGATATTATAATCGCAGTGCATGGTGACGGGGCAGCTACACTCGTGGTGAGCATAGCATAATGTTTAGAGAAGCTGAGTCACCATGTGGTACCCCTGAAACTGATGTAACATTGTACGTCAACTATACTCAAATACACAAATTTAAAAATCAATCAATCGATCAATCAATCAATAAGTTTCCTCAGTAATCCTAGCTGCATGTGCTCTTCCATTTCTTATTAAAGGAGAGAAAGAAAGGGAAAAGTGGGCGGGAGGGAAGGAAGAGGTCTCGCACAGTTGGGAGCCCACAGTACACCAGGAGCCACGCAGGGCTTCATGCCCATGATCTCGTTTCTCCCCTACAACAAGCCCAAGCGCACTGTCCCCCTCTTTTTATAGGGGACGACGCAGATTCAGAGCAGCCGTGTGACTTGACAGTCTTTGACAGGTGTGTGCAGGGAGTTGCTGAACAAAGGAGCTGCGGCTTGGGTCCATGTGGAGGACAGGCTTGTTTTAATATGGATCATTTTGGTTGAATGAGTGAAAGGAAATCTGGAAGCCAAGAGCGTCCTCAACAGCCACTGAGATGTGTCAGTCACACTGTCACAGGGTGCCACTCCAGGGATTTAATTTGGGCTTTTCTTTAATCCTCTCCTTCAGTGAGAGTGGTGCCCAGACCAGTCTTAAATGGCTGCTGTAACGGAACTAGCAGGGGTGAACCCCTCAAATGCCATTGCTTCCTCCGATTAGAGCAGAAAGCATGACTGACCCTTTGCACCACATGAGTCATCAGGTGCCTGGGCAATGTGGGGGGGTGGTCAGACAGCACCTCAAGAAGGACATGGGTTTCCTACTATAATAGAGCACNTTTTTTTTAATCAGGTAATACAAATCTGAATTCAGGGTACGCGTAAAGTAATACCCGGGATAAGCACTTACCTCTTTGGGTACAAGACCAATCACATGCAGCCAAGGTGGTACAGAGGCTTGAATGTGTCAAGGAGATAGCTCCCAGTGATGGCTAATCGGATAAGCCCCTGTCTGCAGCTGGCAGAACTTGCAGTGGCTGTCAAAGCTCAGTGCTGGCCACTAGACAATCCTTCTAAGCCAAAGGCCTGGTACACAGAGGGCAAAGGCTTCAGTACAAATTGGGAAATGACCGGAAAGACACTGTGGGAATGAAGACGTACTTTAGCAACAGCACACCTACAGTTGCCCAGTGATTTGACATTTTCCAGCAGGACGACAGTCTGGTCTTAAACTGCAGATCAGGGGTCCACAGACCAAATCGAGCCCATGTGCATGTTTTGTTAGGCCAATATAACATGTGTATGTTAAGTTAGTTGCCTGTATTAACAACTGGAATATTTAAGGAAAAAAAATCTGACTGCTGGGTTTAATTAAAAACTTGGAAGATCTCAAAGATTTAAATATATAAAAGGAAACTATTATAATAGAAGAAGAAATCATTGGAGAATTCTTTTTGTAACCTCAGTATAAAGAAAGCTTTCCTAAGGAAAGTTTCCAGAAGTAATTAAAAAAAGAGAGAGAGAATGATAAATTTGACTACATAAAAATCAGAACCACCATAAACAAAGCCAAAAGAGAAACAANACAACAAATTGGAGGGAAATTGCAGCTCATTTTCCACAGGTATAAGCTCTCTAATATCTAAAGGCTTCAAGAAATCGATAAGTAAGAGATCAACAACTCACTAAGAAATAAACAAATGATATAAACTGACATTTCACAGACAATGATAGACTAGTGGCTCTCAGATATAAAAAAAGATGTTCAGCTCCACTCATAATTTAAAGAAAAAAAGTTAAATTACATTGAGATGCCATTTTGTCACATGTTGGAATGGCAAATATCCAAACCCTCGATAATACACACGGTTGGCAGGGCTGTGGGAGACTCATCTCCTCCAGACAATTAAAGAACAACAATTACTTTGTGCCACAGTCCAGAAACCACGTGACTCTTAACCATGTGAGCCAATGATGAGATGCCCTTCAGAGTTTCACACCTGCATTCTGAAAATGGAAACAAGAACTTTGTCTGGATCGAATCTGGCATTTAATTTGCACATGCCACTCTCCTATTTTTAGGCAAAGGTTCTGGTTAAAAATAAAAGAGTCCCTGCAGCATTATTTACAACAGCCAAGATATGGAAGCAACCTAAGTGCCCATTGATAGATGAATGGATAAAGAAGGTGTGGTATACACACATACACACACACACACACACACACCACAGAATATTACACAGCCAAAAAAAGGATGGGATCTTGCCATTTGCCACAACATGGATGGACCTAAAAGGTATTATGCTGAGTGAAATAAGTCAAACTGAGAAAGACAAATACCATATGATTTCACTCACGTGGACTCTAAAAAAGAAAAAACAAAATAAATGAATAAACAAACAAAAAGCAGAATCAGACCTAAAAACATAGAGAACAAATTGATGGTTGCTACAGGGAAGAGCCTCGGGGGGAGGACAGAAAAAATGGGTGAAGGGAGTGGGAGATACAGGTTTCCAGTTATGGAATGAATAAGTCATGGGGATAAAAGGTACAGCATAGGGAATACAATTAATGATATTATAATCGCAGTGCATGGTGACGGGGCAGCTACACTCGTGGTGAGCATAGCATAATGTTTAGAGAAGCTGAATCACCATGTGGTACCCCTGAAACTGATGTAACATTGTACGTCAACTATACTCAAATACACAAATTTAAAAATCAATCAATCGATCAATCAATCAATAAGTTTCCTCAGTAATCCTAGCTGCATGTGCTCTTCCATTTCTTATTAAAGGAGAGAAAGAAAGGGAAAAGTGGGCGGGAGGGAAGGAAGAGGTCTCGCACAGTTGGGAGCCCACAGTACACCAGGAGCCACGCAGGGCTTCATGCCCATGATCTCGTTTCTCCCCTACAACAAGCCCAAGCGCACTGTCCCCCTCTTTTTATAGGGGACGACGCAGATTCAGAGCAGCCGTGTGACTTGACAGTCTTTGACAGGTGTGTGCAGGGAGTTGCTGAACAAAGGAGCTGCGGCTTGGGTCCATGTGGAGGACAGGCTTGTTTTAATATGGATCATTTTGGTTGAATGAGTGAAAGGAAATCTGGAAGCCAAGAGCGTCCTCAACAGCCACTGAGATGTGTCAGTCACACTGTCACAGGGTGCCACTCCAGGGATTTAATTTGGGCTTTTCTTTAATCCTCTCCTTCAGTGAGAGTGGTGCCCAGACCAGTCTTAAATGGCTGCTGTAACGGAACTAGCAGGGGTGAACCCCTCAAATGCCATTGCTTCCTCCGATTAGAGCAGAAAGCATGACTGACCCTTTGCACCACATGAGTCATCAGGTGCCTGGGCAATGTGGGGGGGTGGTCAGACAGCACCTCAAGAAGGACATGGGTTTCCTACTATAATAGAGCACCTGGGGGAGGAGTCCATCAATTCGTTAGAAAACAAAACACGGTACGACTTTGCACTCTGGGACCGCGAAGAGGTTTTCACTGGTTACGGCCTACTTGGCTTCCCTCTCCCCATGGCTCGAAGCATGTTCCTTTCTTGGCAAGTTCGCCACGAGAGACACCAGGATTCCTGCTGACCTGTCCCTCCTCGTTAATGGAACCATTTGCGGGTAGATGTTGTTATCCTTGGCGAGACGGTATCTTTGGAAACCAACGACTAGAGTGGAAAGGCCAATATTTTTTCTGTGATCAAGGAGCATCCTGATTTATTTCTTCATGAAGTCCTTCATGGAGTATCGGGTTGTGATGGCAAAAATTCCCAGAGAAGAGGAATGGGGAAGAAGCCACCCGGTGGCCCTGGGAAAGCTGGTTCCTTCAGAGACTGCCAGCAGCACTTATCCCAGAAACCTCCCTTGTGACCCAGCCCAGCCCCTCTTCGGGGAAGAGACAGCTCTTTGCATCTCGAGCTGTGATGCAAACTGCTTTGTGGGATGCTCTGAACGCTGATTAAAACCACAGAGTAAGGGAGAGGGTGGGCAGGAAGCTGTCAAATTTTGCAGAAAACCACATTCCCAGAGTCTCTCCAAACCCAAACTCGTGTTTCCTCTCACCATTACTCAAAATCACTGAGCCGGCGTTGTCCAAATAACGTGTTTCTCTGAAACAGCACAACTTCAGTTAATCGAACCTTGCTATATGACAGCCCTCAGTAACTCAGAAGCTAGATTGACTTCCCTCTTCACCTCTGTTGTGAAAACAAAAAGGCAAGAAAAGAAGAAAACACTCTCATCTCAGGGCTCTGCACGGTAACTTTAAGAAGCTACCGCGGGCTTGGTGTCAATAATAAAGAGCTGTAAGAACTGATGCTCAGAATTACAGGCCTAGGGCCCTTCATCATCTTTAATCACCCCCCAAAAAAGCGGGCGGGGGATTTGATCTGAGCCTTTTACTCTGTCTACGAGAGTATGAAAAAGAACTCAGAACTAACAAGGATTGAGATCAAAAGGGTTTTCTAGATAAACCTCTATGATCCAGATCCAACCGGGTCTCCAGGTTTAGCAATTAATGGAAAAGGTATTGTAATTTCCTGTGACTGGAAGTATGTTTCCTGGCCATTATTCTGCGACATAATGGATCAGAACTATATAAAATGCACAGAAGACTAAACCACAAGGATCTAGTTCTAGTCAAGACTATAATCAACTAGTTACATGTCCTTGTAATTCTCTGGCTCATAGCTTCCCTACCTGGTATAAGGCAAGCCCGTTGAATTTCACAGGCTGACCTTGGATGGGAGGAAAGAGGGACCAGCATGGCAAGGGGACCTACCCAGTTAGAAGAAAGAAAAAGCATTCTTGAAGAAGGGAAGGGCATGATTAAAAACATGTCAGTGGTAAAACTTGTTGCTATTTTTCTTGGATCTGGTGATCCTATTCCCCTCTCCTCTTGGATATGGATTGGCTATTCCTTCTCCAAGAACGGCTTTTTCTTCCTTTTGCACGTGTCTAAATTCTATGCATCCTTAAAGATCCAGTTGAAAAGTCATGTTCATACTCTCTCTTCTACAAATAATCTCTCTACTAAACTGTTCCAGCACTAATTTGCTTCAATGATGATACTTATCACTTGTCTTTTATTAAAATATTCCATACTGAACTGTAGTCTCCTAGACTCAAGGCTGGATTTCAGATTTGTGTGCCTAATAATGCCTAGCAGAATGCCCTGTGCATAATAGGTCCTCAAATTGCTGTAGAATGACTGAATGACTTCCTGAACGAATGGAAGAATAGAATCCCATTATGTCTGGACATAGCAAATTTACTCCACTTTAACCGAAATACTTAAAGTAAATATTTTTATTTTGAAATTCTGGTGTAGGTCTTCTTATAAAAATACTGGAATAATCCCATTCCAAATTCTATGGCTTATTTAGTTATGGGACTGTACAAGACCCTTTAATTCCCGACAGTGAGATCTTTCATAAGTGCCATGAGTAGTGCTCTTCTCGTTGCTCTCAAATTTCCACGACATTTCAGCTCAAGCCTGATGGGAAAATTTAATTCCTCTCTTGCAGCCTCACCTCCCAAGAACCAGAAAATAATACTTAGAGAGCCAGTAATCTTTGTTCAACACAAATAGAGGGGAAAACAATACCCATGGCTCCTTAGAGCTGTATATTAGCCACACTGAAGAAAGTATCTCATTCATTGATATTAATGTGCTTACAGCTTATTACACAAAAATTAATTAAAAATGAATAAGACCAGAGCTTAAAATTTTGCATGTCTAATTTCCCTGCCAAGGCGGCTCACACAATGAATAGCTAAAATTCTAAGAGCATTAGTTTATCACAGAGCAGCATACAACTTCCATTCCGGATCACCCCTTTCCCAGGAAACGGGGGCTCTGGGGCTTTACAGGGCCTGCATTAATGTGGCATCTTTGTACAGGGGAGTTAGATCTAAATGGACTTGATGCTATTTAATGATCCCCAGCTCAAGCTTCGATCCTTAAGGAGGTGCCCAGTTATTTCTGAACCACAAATAGCCCATCCCAGGCCAGATGGGAAAACGTGCTGGAAGTCTCCCCTGACCCCAGATATCTCTGCAGACTCATGAGTAACTCAGAGGCAGGAAACCCACAGCAAGTCAGATCAAGCTGACTCCTACATTCAGATCCTCGGTCACTCTTGCCCCCCCACCTCTGCTCGCTGGTGGGGGCGGGGGCGTTGGCGGGTAAAGAGACAGTGAACACTGGAGGGAGACAGACATTAGCAAGCAACCTGCATCTCTGAACTACAAATCTTCATATAATGCCTACCTCATGCGCTTGGGCCTGAGCTAAATGGGGGAATGCAAGTGCTGTACCCAGCCCGGAGTAGATGCTCGATAAACGCTCCTGCCGCTGCAGACAAAACCCACGGCTTCGGGCCAGCGGTTTGGCAGTTTCGGCTTCATTTATTTTCCCCACAACATAAAATATTCACAAGCCTCTTGTCTGTTGAGTCTACTGGATAGCAAAGTCTTAAAGGAAAGAGCCATGTGTCACTCATCTCTATGTTCCCAGCACCTTGCACAGAGCCTGGCGTAGTTGGTAACTGAGAAATGTCTGAGGAAGGAAGGAAGGAAGGAAGGAAGGAAGGAAGGAAGGAAGGAAGGAAGGAAGGAAGGAAAAGAGAGAAGGGGAAAGGAAAGGAAGGAAGAAAGAGAACACCCAGAAGTTACTGGGTGCTTACCACCAGCACTTTATACACATTAGCTCATTTGATCTATACAATAACCCTCTGAGGTAGATAGTCTCTCTGTTTTGCAGTTACGGATACAAAAGCTTGAAGAGATTTGACACGACCATTTCACAGAGGCTACATAAGTAATACATAAATCATAGTAAATGACCTATCTTCCACCTTTAAAAAATTACAAGTGGGTACTTACTATGTGTCAGGCACTGAGCTAAGCACCCTGCCTACATTATAATTTAAGCATCACAACCTTGTGAGACAAGTGAAGTTCAGATGGGTAAACTAAGTCTCGGAAGGGTTAAGCAACTTGCCCACAGTTCTCAACCAGTTTAGACTTATGACAATGGCCGTTTCAGATGGATCAACCTGATATTGAAAGGGAATGCCAGGACGCAAACTCGGGCCTCCCTGCCTGTGAGCCCCTGATTGTGCCACTGCACCTCTCGAATAAATGGATCAGTGAATGACAGATGAGAGGGAAGGAGAAAACCAACAGGTAGAAGGGAGAGAGGAGGAAGAATGAGAAGGGAAGATGTTCACATATCCTCTCATTATCTGGATAGCTCCTACAAGGTCATATTGTTCCCATTCAATCTCCTGCACAATTGCCACCATGGGGACCTGCTGGTCTCAGAACCCACAGTGTCTGGCCAGCGCATAGAACGCCGAGGGGCAGCCCTCTCGTTTGCACTTAGCCCCAGAAGGCCCACGGGGATGGCTTCCTGCTGGACGGGAATGGGCTCCTCCAGGGCCTGCCCATCCCAGAACTCAACACAGGCGGCCACTCTCTGTTGGTGCTGACATTACGGGGGCATTGCTTCCCTTTGTGGGGACCCTAGATTCCTCCCCATGGCAGTGGGGGGCCTCTCCCTCCAGCTGGCAGCCCATGTGGCTGGTCAGACCCAGCTCACTGTTCCACAGGCTCACTCATGAAGGCTTCTTAAACTCACTGACGCTCTCGCCAGTGACAGGTGGGCCAGCCCAGCAGAGATCAGAGTAAACCGTGATGCTGGCTCTTCTCCTCGCTGGCACCGTGCCGCTGAAGCAAGGACTTGCAGAGCTGGGATGAGGAGGGATGGCTCCTCGGGGCAAACAGCCCTGGGTTCCAGGTCTGGCTCTGCCTCTGAACACTGCCTGGTGCGAATCCCTCCTCTCTCTAGGGACAGAGATGGACCAGCTGTGGGCCGGGGACTTGATCATCTCCTTTAAGCCTTACAACAACACTGTGATACGCGTAGAAGGTTTTTCATTACAGAAAAGGAACCTACAGCTCAGAATGGTTAAGTGACACGTTCAACGTCACATAGCAAGAAAATGGGGAGTTGGGATGCGACTCCAGGTCAATCTGGCTTTGAGGCCTACATTCTCATCACTACCCATCAGAGACTCTGCTCCCCCGTGCAGGTAAGGGATGATGGTCCTCCCTTAACCCCCCCATGCTGGGGCAAATCTATCTCTTAAGAAAACCTCTCTCTTAAGGCACTCACTGGGCCCCTGTCACAGGATCAATGTTAGGAGTCAGAATCATTATGTTGTTCCTCCCATCTCAGGCCTTGGTTTCCCCCGTAAACTGAGGACACTAGATTAGTGTTTCCCAAACCTCCACCTTCATGAGTTTCACCATATCTTTATATCACATATACTAATATTTAATAGTTGTCTTTAAATCAAATTTAAATCAAGTGTTCAATTAATTCAATTGTTCAAAAACATCATCCTAAGCAATGATATACATGAATCAAGACTGTCATGCACTTTATAAAAAAGGCTGTAATCCACTGATTATATGCTTTCCTAATACACAACAACATAAGGTGATAATTACAAACTCCAAGTAACACTTCGAAGCGTGCCGTCAGAGGCTAGTGAGCCTTGTTTGTGGAAAATGCTGAACTCAGTGACCTCTGAGCTTCCATTCAGCTCTTGCTCGGAGTCTGCCCCTGTCTGCCTGGATGGATGGGTGTGTGTGTGTGTGTGTATGTGCATGCATGCGTGTGTGTGTGTCTTGCATCAGTGTCATTTCCTCAAAGCGCGGTCTGGTCCTCCATGCCGGATGCCCGGTGGGCACGGAGGCAGCTGTGTGATGGGAACTGGGGCTGCAGGGCAGGCAAAGGAGGCAGAAGTTGCTCTCTGAGAACCCAGAGCATGGTTTCCAGCTGGGATGTAGCCAGAGAGAGCTGCAGGGTCTGGTCTGGGGTGGGAGGCTGGTGAGCATGAAGAGAGGGAGAGCAGGAAAGGGGCAGGGCCCCAGCCGCACACCAAGCCCGAGGTCTGGCTTCCCACAGTGTGAGGCTAAGGTGAGAGACTGGCCCATGCCTTCAGGGGCAGCAGTATCCTCAGGGGTCTTATTTTGGCAGGAGGTGGGGGGTAGGAGGGGGAAGGTTCCACAAGTGCCCTGCCACATGCCATGGAACTCACCCTTCAGTTGCATGGAACTTTAGTTCCCTTTGGTGGACAACAGTCCGTTATTGATATCTACTACAGTCTATTCATTCTACCCTTCTGGCTATTTGTAGAGCCAACAGGTGTTGGCTGTTATGAATGTTGTTGCTCTGAACATTCTAGCACAGTATTTGTCTTCAGTTCTCTGGGGTATATACATCGGACTGGAACAGCTCAGTCAAGGTATGTGTACAAGTTCAGGTTTAGTGGTTGCTGACAGTTTTCCAAAGTGGTTGCACCAAGTTCTCCTCCCACCAGTAGCGTGTGAGCATTTCCGTTGTTCCACAGCCTCACCAATATTTTTTTATCCTTTTGATGTCAGTCATTCTGACAGGTTTACAAATCATCCATATTTCGGTTTTGTCCAAACTGCACAACAAGCCCTGTGGTTGATGTCCTTTCTCAGGAGCTGTGTGGTCTAGCAGAGTGCCCAGCCCCTGACTCGGAAGACTGAGCCTTACTGTCTGCTCTCCAGCCACTAGCTAGATGCCGTTAGGAAACAACTGCCACTGGTCCTCCAAAGCCCCTACTCGAGCCCTTGCTCATTCATTGGACCCCCACAACAGACTGACAAAGGCGGGCAAGCAGTTAACATAACTTGTGAAGTGAGTAGCAGACACAAAATTCAGCCCTGTTTTTCTCTGGTTCCAGTCCAACGTCTCTTCACTGAGTTTATACAGACTCAACTCATTCCCCATTCCTAAGAAGAAGGTAGTGAACTACACAATCTCTGATGTTCCTTCCAGTTTAAATATGGTGGGCTGATTGGTTTCTAAACGTCTGAGTGGTTTACTCACTAAGTGTATAAACAAGTAGAAGATCCTTGGTCAATCCTGAGAGGAGACTGAGCCAAACTCATCTGATAACTCAAATGCCAAATACAGCAGATTTTTGTGGCTACTAAACTGTTGGAGCTGACAGTGTCGGCAAGACTGAGTGCATAAAGATTACAGCTTGGTCAATGAAACGACAAAATGCATGCTGCACACACATTTTATCATTTCAGGATCTCCTGCAACTAAAGAGTATCCAACTATCTACTCATCCACGTGTCCAGCTAATAAGCCATCCATCCATCCATCCATCCATCCGCTCAACCATCCATCCATCCTTTTTTTTTTTTAAGATTTTATTTATTTATTTGAGGGGCGCCTGGGTGGCTCAGTCGTTAAGCGTCTGCCTTCGGCTCAGGGCGTGATCCCTAGAGTCCTGGGATCAAGCCCCTCATCGGGCTCCCTGCTCTGCTGGGAGCCTGCTTCTTCCTTTCCCATTGCCCCTGCTTGTGTCCCTCTCCCGTTGGCTGTCTCTCTGTCAAATAAATAAATAAAATCTTTTAAAAAAAAAAAAGGATTTTATTTATTTCAGAGAGAGAGAGAGAGAGCATGAGGGGGGAGGGGCAGGGGGAGAGCAAGAAGCAGACTTCCCGCTGAACAGGGAGCCCAACACAGGGCTCAATCCCAGGACCCCGGGATCATGACCTGAATGAAAGGCAGCTGTTTAACAGAATGAGCCACCCAGGCACCCCCATCCATCCTTTATTCAAGAAGCATTTTTTGAACTCCTGCTTTGCCAGTCCCCATACTAATTTCGGAGATCAGAGAAATGAATCAGAAATCATTTCTGCTCTCAAGCAACTGGAAAAGTGTCTCATCCTGTAACAAGTTCTCTAAACTGTCAATTGCTAGAAGGAACGGGCTTTATCTCACCTCTGTCATTCCCAAATCCTCTATTACTAAGCCTGGCACAAGGTATTACTAAGATGTTAGTAACGAGAGATCTATTAATCCCGAAGAATTCTGGGAAAAAAATCGGAATATTCATTTCTCTCACTCCCCATTTCTTCTCACTGGACTAAGAGCCAGGTTTTTGGGCTTCATGCGCTGTGGTCCCGTCCTCGTACCAGCCAAAGTGCAGAAAGGAAAGAGCCCGTGATTATTGCACCAACATCGGACCTCAGCTGTCCTGATGGATGCAAACCGCTGGGAAACACGTTCTGCCCACATTCCCTGGAGAATCTTATTCGTGAGACCCATCCATATCAGACCTGTTTCCCAAGTTTTCTAAGTGGCTCATGATGGATTTCTACAGTGGTTTTGATGAGGCTCACCTGCGGTGCATTTTCTCTAAAGATAGCAGGAAAGCTACATGTTTTCTAAAAAGCAAATAATTGTCAGACGTAGCATTTCAACGACAAAGATGAGCAGAATATAGTCCAGGAGAGATGGGCAGCTGCAGGCAGGGCCCATGAAAGAAAGGGAAAGGCACTCCAAACTCCAACACAGAGCCAGCCCCCCAGTACCACTGCCTCCCGAACCTCCAGGGCTCAGCACCCCACGTTCAAGGCATGTGTCTGCCATCAGAGGTGTTTAGGTCCATAAACATTCTCTGAACTTCTGTTATGTGCACCCCGCAGCTGGGTGTTACCCTTGCCTTCTCCCCTCACTTGCGCCCCAAATACCACTAAGCACTGCATCCTACAAATCATCTCTCTCTGGAATCCATCCCTTCTTCACTCCTCACCGCCACCCTCTGGGGCCAGCCCACCACCCTCCTCCTACCTCCCACAATAGCCCCCTAACTGGCCTCCTTGCCTCCACCCTGGCCCTCCAGCCACATTACAGATGTGAATCAGATCACACTACCCTGCTGCCAATGGCTCCAAACGGCCCTTAGAAAAATGTTCCAAATCCTTGGGATGATCTGGCTGCTGCCTCCCTTTCCAGCCTCATCTCAGTCTCTTCCCTTGACTTATTTTGCACCAGACCCACAGGTCTTTCAGATCCCTTAATATGCTCTACTCTCTCCTACTAGCAGACCCCCACATAGGCTGGTCTCTGCTTGGAAGGCCTTTTCTCTGCCCCTCATCTCCTAAGTCACCGGTGTTCATTCCTGAATAAGGGCTTCAGCTAGGACAATCGTTTGTCAGTGAGCCCTTATCCGAGCCCAAAGTGAGGGGTGTGCCCTGTGCTGTAAGCCTCACCACAGCTGCATGTGCCCCCCTCAGCAGTGCTCATCGAGGTGGCTGTTCTCTCTGCGCCTGGCCTCCTTCCAAGGCTGTGGGTTCCCCAAAGGCAGGCACCATGTAGATCTTCCCCGTTGCTGACCGTCCGTTCCTAACGGGCAGCCTCCCAGATGGGAGGCTCTCGGTAAACACTGATGGGTTGAGAGTTTGAGTGACTGGCTGACTGACTGCCTGCAAGCACAGAGCTTGATGCCAGAGAGTAAAAACAAGTCCTCAGAATCTTGTTCTAAAGACACTGGGGCTTCTTTCCAAACTCTGGTCTATAGCCACAAGCTACGCTACCTTGGGCAGATGGCTTCACCTCACTGAGCCTCAATTCTTCACCTTTACATTCAAGATGGTGATACCTGCCCCTTCTGCCTCATAGATGCTGTGCCAAAAAATGAGCTAGCAGCTGTGAAGACACTTCACAAACTGAAGACGCACCCAGCAGGGCAGACCCGCGGGGCAGGGCCGCACCTCAGAACAAGCTCCTCTCGCCAGATGGAAGGGAACGCTCGCCATGTCACCTCTGCCCATGCCCCACCCCTGAGCTCATTCCCAGGGCACCTCAGGATTGGGCTAAAAGCCTCTTAATAAATAATAAATAGGACACAATGAGAAGGAGAAAAGCCAGAAGAGATTGCCAAGAGACAGAATAAAAACACCCTAGCCCGCCCCCCCCACACACACACCAGCTCCTGGTCAACCATGTCTCTGGGGTCTTGTAATGAAGGAGAAAGACTCTAGATACATTTGGGAAGGGGAAGGAAATGCTATTGATGGCATATGGGTAGAAAATGTATTCTGGTTACTAGAAAGTCCTTTAAATGTCCCATAACCCAGGGGCTTTCAATTGCCTCAGGAGTTCAGATGAGTTCACAAGATGGTCCGGTATGGAAGTACCTTTTGCAACTAACGCCCTGGTGGGCAAAGCGGAGATCCTAGGGCAGTGGCAGCAGCTCTTGGGAACTCGTTGAAATTCAGATTCTCAGGACTCACTTCGCCTTAATAAATCAGAAACTCGGGGAGTGGCACTTGACCCGCCTGAAAGCCGTCCAGGGACTCCGCTACCCCTCAAGGTTGAGAGCTTCCAAGCCAACCAGCCAGAAGAGCATGAAAGAGAGCCGGAGATGCCATGGAGGCTCCCACAGGGGTGAAGATGCCCTCCAGCTCCACCAACGCCTGTTCCCCTGTATTACAGACGAGCTCAGGGCAGGTCTGCTATCAAGCTGCTCTGTGCACATGCCCTTGATGCTCTTGTCAAAAAGAAATGATCCTGGAACTCAACCAGAGCCATGAATATAGGGGCTCAACAAGCAAATGAATATTATGCCTGCTGCCCTTCTTCTTTTCCTGTTACCTCGGGAAACACAGGCTACAGGGACAAATTGTTCAATCCCTGCTCAGTCTAAAGGGTCTCACAATGTCTCAGAGCACTGGAGCTTATGCGTGATGGGACAGAAACTGATGGACTTTAAGTGTCTCCGTGTTTATATTTACCTCCACCGGGGGCGCCTGGGTGGCACAGCGGTTAAGCGTCTGCCTTCAGCTCAGGGCGTGATCCCGGCGTTATGGGATCGAGCCCCACATCAGGCTCCTCTGCTATGAGCCTGCTTCTTCCTCTCCCACTCCCCCTGCTTGTGTTCCCTCTCTCACTGGCTGTCTCTATCTCTGTCAAATAAATAAATAAAATCTTTAAAAAAAAAAAAATATTTACCTCCACCGACTAAGGAAAACCCTGCCTTGCCATCTTGGTTTTTCTGCTTCCTTCTCTTAAAGAAAAAAGATTTTTTTTTTTTTACTTGCTAGGAAAGGAATTACATCCATAGACAAGGAATAGAGAACATACAGAAGGAAGAAAGAGACAGAAAATTCTTGCACATCGCGTGTTATGAGATTTGGGGTTTGAGGCAGAGAGAGGGGTTGGCTCTAACTGGAGAGGAGAGAAAAGGGAATTTGGCCAAGGATTGTGGTAAAGGATGATGAGTTTCTCTGGTGTCTCCAGGACATGGAAGTAATGGATTTTAGTTACTTTTTAATTTGAATTTAATTACTTTTAAATTTTAATTTTGATTGTTAATCCTTGGGTACAACAATGCTCCCACAGCCGGATCACGTGCTTGCCTGGTCTTACTAGGGTTACTCGCGTACTCTGCCACGCACAGCACTCCCGCACAGCTGCAGGGACGGCACGCTGTGCACAAAGCACTCCGCCCAAGCCAGGCAGGGACGGTTTCTCTACAGAGGAGACAGCAACACCGGGTCTGAAAGAATGAACAGAGGTCAGTCGGGTAATGAAGGGCAACGGATCAAATGATAGAGGCCCAGTATTTCTAAAGGGCAATTTGGCGCAAAAAAAAAAAAAAAAAAAAAAAAACCANACAGCTCTCAACAAAAGAGCTACCATTCTAAATATTATGGGTGACAAAAAGCACAGCCAAGTCCTCCTTGGACAAATGGCACCCGCCTCCATTGTGTTGGGAGAATTTATGACTAGTCAAGCAGACACCCCCAGATGCCTGGGACCACGATTAAATGGAGCCTGCCAGGGCTAGGACACCTCTTCTTCTTACCCTTTGCCACGCCACTTAAGAATATAACCCTCGTCTAGAAATCTGGCCTTGCGCTCCTGCCATCTGGGTCTTTGGAAAATCATCACATTCCATCAGTGTTCATTTCTAATGGCAGTAGGAGCAGCATTCAATTCTCATTTGCTGAGAGCTGGGCCAGGTTTAAAAAAAAAAAAACAACTGAGAGCTAGATAATAATATAATGTTATTCCCACTTTACAGATGGAAAAACCGAGGCACTGCTGGTTTGCAGTGGAGCCAGACTGAATCGAGGTAAAGATGGTGCCAAAGACTGTTCTCTTACCCACTAAAGCTCTACTGACCCTCCACCCCGGGCCTTATCACACACGGTCCCTTCCTCTGTCCCCCGCACTCTATCATGACATTCGTAAGTGAAGAGGCTTCATTTCAGTCCTCACCACCCAGCCCAGTGCCTCGTATATACTAGGTGCTCAGGAAACATCTATTCAGGGAATCATTAAGACAAAGAGCCCTTCTTGTGTCAAGGAAACCTGGCCCTAAGGGAGGTCTGGCCTCCCTGCTTCCCGTCTGACGTGTGACGTGAAGGATGGCACACAAAGTCTTGCATCCAAACATCGACCCTATTATGCAGCAGTCCGTCCATTAAGCCTTCGTTATTCATGCCTTAAAGCGTTTTTGTTTTTCTCAGTGTTTCTTTGGAATGACAATACCCCATCAGAGAGTGGTCAGGAAAATCAGCACAGTGCTGTTGGAGTCAGGAGTCCAGAGGCTGGAGCCACATCCTCTGGCTTCAAATTCCAGCTTAGCCGTGGCTAAGACTACACCTGACTGTGGTCTTGCAGAAGTTCATTAACCACTCCGTGCCTCGGTTTCTTTATTTGTAAAATAGGGATAATAGTATTTACTCAGGAGGGGTGCCTGGGTGGCACAGTCAGTTAAGCGTCCAACTCTTGGTTTCGGCTCAGGTCGTGACCTCAGGGTCGTGAGATTGAGCCCCGCAGGGGAATCTGTGCTCAGCGTGAAGTCTACTGAAGACTCTCGCTCCCTCTCCCTTTGCCCCTCCCCATCTCTAAAATAAGTAAATAAATCTTTTAAAAAATAATACCTACTTAGTAGTTATGGAGATTAAATGAGTTAGTGTTTATAAAGTGCTTAGAATAGTGCCCAGCACACTTAGAATAGTGCCCAGCACACTTAACACTGTATTCAACACTTAGTGTTGAATACAGAAATCAGCAGGGATTAGATGAACACCAGCAGAGAGTCAAAATAAAGTTCCATATGATAGGTGAAAGGGAGGAAAGGGCCCCAGTAAACTGGTGCAGGAGTTGTCTGATACAAAAATATTCGCCACCTTTATACCACATCCTATAACACTGCCCCACCTGTCCCCAATATCTCAGGAAGGTCCCCCTTCTGTCGGAGCCCCCTGAAGGGCAGGAGATATGGGTGAGGATGCTGGGGCCCAGAAGTGCTGTGCTATCCTGGGCTCTCTCTGTAGGGCCTGGTCTCCTGTGCCCAGCTTCTGGCCCCCAGCCTGTCCCCAGGGCTCCCACCCCTCTCCCATGGAATCCTGAATCCTGCCTGGCCTGGCCTTAGAACATTCAGTCATTTCTCTCCAACTCCAAGTCAAGTAAAGATCCCAAACTTTGGAACCAATTAGACTTCGGTTCAAGTCCCAACTCTGCAACAGATTATGCGTGTGGCCTTGAGTAAGTTAACTACCCTCTCTGAGTCTGTTTCTTCATCTTTACAGTGGGGGTGGGGTTCATAAAGTCTACCTCCAAGGGTTTTTGAGAAAACTAAATTAAATAGTAATGGTAGATCCTAGGGCATGGAGCCTGGAGTGTCCTAGAGATTCTATGAGGATTTGCTAAAGAATGAATGAATGAATGAATGAATGAATGAATGAATGATCGATCATTCGATCACACAGACCAGTCTCAGACTCTGGCTCATGGCCTCCCCTACTCCAGTTAGTGAGCAGGAGACCCTAGCACCAAATCGCTTCTCCTTTCATCCTTGCCAAGGCCCCTCCAGGCAGCCCAAGGCTATTTCAACCTAGCGACGGAACAGGAGGAGAGCTTCCAGATGCCACCCACCACCCAAGAACACGGCTGAGAGCTTAGGGGACAACGAGCAGTGGTTCGTAATTTCAAAGAAAACCAAGTTTCTGTTCATGGAAGATTAGGAAAGGCAACACCTAGATTGGTCTCCATGCTTTGTTAAATCTGGAAGTCACATTTAGTAAAACACCAGTGATCGAAAGGGGATTCTTTCTTACTTGCTCTTTCTTAAACCCTCAAATACCATTCAGCTTTTTTACTTGCAGAATACACCATGTTTCTAGCTTCCGGGAGGCTCCAGCTGACACGGGGTAGGCCAATGATTTGCTCACCAAGGGACGCTGATGTTCCCAAAGGGGATAAAAAAGGCGTGTGATTTACATGGCTTAATATACTCATTAAAGGTTTAATTGGAGTCACTTTGCCACTGATTCTCCAACAGCCCCCTTTCTTCCCCATTTAATTAACAGAGTAACCTTTAGCTTCACAACTCATAAAGAAAGGCAAGTATAAAAGAGGGAGCTCTCTCCACTTCTCCGTCCTGAGCCTACCAGGCAGCTTAAAACCCCAATGGGACTCACAGCGTCTGGGGGGTACCTGTCTTCAGTCTGGAGTATTAACATCCTCAGAAAAAAAAGAGGCTGAAGACTCCGAGCCAGCCAGGCTCAGGTTCAAATCCTACCTCTGTCATTCACTAGCTGGGATCTGGACGAGATACTGAATCTCTTTGGCCTCAGTTTCTTCATTTAGAAAATAGGGATAATAATTAAACAGATAATTTACGGAGTTGGGAGGTTCAAACGAGTGTAATGTTTGTGGCGACTTGGCAAAGGCCCTGGCACGTGGTAAATGTCCCAGTAAAGGTTTGCAGTTTGTTCTTATCACAGAAGTTACGTCCATGGAGTGCAATGAGGTTTGGGGGAGCAGGAACTGGACCGACAAGGGACTTCCCAAAGAATGATAAATTATGATTTTGCCTTGAGTCACCAAACAGTTTCTGAGAAATCACGTCCAAAAATTTCTAACAAAAATTATTTGGAATACTGCACATGATTACCCATACTTAATCAAGTTTAGAATATTTTAGCCGCTTGCTATGGTCCCAATTGGTCGGCAGTCCCTCTCCCAACCTCCCCACCCCACCCCCTGCCTGCCCTTTCTCTGCCTACTTGCAACATGAAGTATAAAATAATTAATGCTATCCAATTACCTAAGCCAAAAATAAATAAAGCTTCAAGGGTGTATTGGATTTCCACACGAATCCACATTAGGAAGATGATGCATTCTATGTGCAGGTGTCTGCATCCCAAAAGCCATTTGTGATGGGGCCACTCCGTGGGTACCAGGGTTAGTTAAAGCTCGCTTCATTATGGTGGCATCAGGGCAGATGGGAACTGACGGCGCTGGCTTGTTTTCATAGGGAAATGTGCACCAAGTCCCAGGTCAGAGCGGTGATAAATGGGCTCGCTGACAATTTGCTGGGAGCATGCATCTTGGGGGACTCCGGAGGTCATGAAATGTCTGCTGTTAAGCTACACAATTTTCTTTACTTATCAGTCCCAACCACATCGCAGACACATATTTGAACAATGAAACAAAGGAGGACACGCATTATCAGGCCCCAGCCAGGGAACGGAGCGGCACTAAGCCAGCCGGCGCTGATTGGACAAAGCCTGGGACGCACTAAACGCCAAGTGTGGAGGGGAAGGAAGGCTGGCAGTTCGTTTTTAAGTGGCAAGTTGGAAGGGGGGTGCCTGGGGGCTGTGGGGGGTGGGGCATTCTCTAAAGAGCACAAGTTCCGAGGGCTGAGGTCATCTATCACCTCCGCAGCCTGGGCGCGGGCTCCGTCCACAACAGCAGGGAGCTCTCCAGAGTGCAGATCTGTTGTTCACAACCCTCCCGTGGCTCCCCACTGTCCACAGGAGAAAGTCCAAACTCCTTAGCACACTTACACACCCTTTCATGTTCTGGACCCTGCTTGCACTGCTCAAATCCCTCCACCCTATGCCACGCTCCCACCACGCTTCACTCATTCAGAGGCCTGCGGGGCCCTGCGACACTCTTTCCTCCATTCTTTCATGTGGCTAACTCCCGGTCATCCTTTATGTCTCCTCCATATTTGGCTTCCTCCAGGAAGTCTTCCCTGACCACCATGAAATTGGGACTTAGTGCTCCCCATCGGCCTCTCACAGCACCACCATGTTGGGCTGTATATTTGACACCTTGTTACTTTTCCCTAGACTGTCTGCTCCACTGGAGCAAGATCTGCCTTATTTGTTGCATTCCCAGCACCTACTCCGTGCCAGGTACAGAGTAAGTGCTTGAAACTGTCCACAAAATGCATGAGTGAATATGCAGAGAAAGAACCTTCACATCGGCAGGACACAGCAGTCCCAAATGGGCTGCATGTCCTGCCAAGGTAAGGTCAGGATCCCCATCTCCTCCTCTGCCCTCATCCAAAGGAGGTTCCATCTGGCACTGGGAGACGGAGATCAAATGAGTTAACAAAGTCGAAAGCCATACAGGACACCAGAAACAAAATCTCTAGGAGGGAGCTTGGAAGTTACCCCAAAAGAGGGGAGCAGAGGTAGATATGGTATTTGGCGTAAAAAACAGAAGTTTGGGGCCAGAGAGATAAGAGATGGTGCCGGAGAATTAGGAGCAGATGGGAAGAAGGTGATTCCAGATTTCCCCCAAAACAGTCATGAGCACCTGCCGCCTTTACGGGTGTGTTTTCAAGACGAGAGCAAATGAGACCCTCCAGGCTGTGGGGTGCTCCGGCTGTAAGGCCCGCAAGCCCTACGAGGCAGTGGGGATGGTAGGGGTTCCAAGAGACAAAAAAGCTTGCTTAATTGCAAAAAAGAAGCCTGGCTGAGGGGAAATAGGAGACTCCCAGGGACATGAGCCCATCCCAAGGGAATGAACAGTTCCAGGGAGATCCCCAGAGACGTGCCAGGAAACATCCGAGCAGGCCAGCCTGGAGAAGAGAGTGGGCTTTCAGCAAGTTGCCTGCTGCCTCTGTGTTCACTTTTTCTCTTCTGGAAAACATCCCCCTCCACGGTTTGCTTAGCACCTTGTCATTCTTCAGGGGGTTTTCCTCATTGATACCATTCACTCTTCCCATACCCTAATAGCTAAGTCCCACTTTCAGCAGATGAGGAAACTGAGGATCAGAGAAATAGTCACCTGTCCAGGCTCACCTAGCTGGTCGGTGGCCACGCGTGGATTCTAACCTGCTAAGTCCAAACCGTGCACTCCCTCGAGCCCGGCAAGCTGCCAAGTGGTCCAAGCTGCCAGGTGAGAACACGGAAGCCGTGCCAGCTACAGGAAGTCAGCAAAATGTGTCCCACCTGTGCCTACCTTACAGGTGCCCAACAGCTCTTCCCAGCATCAAATTGCATATCTTTGCACCCCATCCCCCCCCACACACACACACAATGCCATGCTTCACCTACTCTCACCACGGCACGGTCTTGTCTATCTAATAAGCAATCCTTACAGGGTGATTATGGGTGACAGCATCATATAGCTTCGCTCCAAAATAACCCTCTTACAGTGTTACAGGGCTCTGTTTGGAGACCCAATGCCTTCCCCCCGAAGACCTCATAAAAACAGAGAAAATGAGAACAACCACTGTTCTCCGGCCCCCTACTCGGTGCTGGGCACGTACGCGGATCTCACAAAGCAAGTACTGTCAATCCCATCTGATGGATAAGGGGACTGAGGTCTGGAAAAATTCAAAAACTCATCCAATGTCACAGCCAGGAAGGAGCAGGGTGAAACTTCCAACCTAGGCCTGTATGAATCTCAAATGTGGCTTATTCCACTGTGTCAAGCTGCCTTTCGATGGCTGGTGTTTTCAAGCACCTGTGGGTATGTGGGGTGGGGTGGGTGGTGAAGGGGTGGTTCACTGGCAGGTGCAGAGAGAAGGGCTTTCAGGACAAACAAAACTTTTGATAGCCTGCATGTCAGTCCTTCATATAAACGTACATAGCCCTGTCTGCAGAAAGAACTCAGTGGAGAACAGAAGCACCCACTACAGAAAGGAAGGGACCATTTATCATGGAGGGGTGAGGGATGGAGACCCAGGTGGGAAAGCAGAAGGGGGGGGAGTCAGTCCAGTGTCAAAATTGGGGTGAAAAACTATCAATTTCCTGGCAGGCCCCTCCCAAACATCTGCTTCCCTATCTGTTTGGGGGGACCTGGTGGTCTGAAGCCAGCAGCCCTCAGCAATCATGTCAATGAGTACTTCTCTTCTTATTCATGAATGTTTAGAGGCATCAGGATTCTGAGCTCTCCTAGGACAGTTAATACCAGCTCCTCTCTTCCAGGCATCAGGGAGAAAATATCTAGGATGGACAAGTCAGCCACCTTTTGCCTCTGTCCTTGGTCCTCACCCCTTGTCCACCGCCTTGCGTAACTGGAGATCCGGGCGGATGGTGCAGAGGGAGGAGAAAAGGCAGACGTTCAGCAATGGGGTTTTGAAGACCAGACAGACAGCGCTTCCAAATTAAAACTTAAAAATAGAAGAAGACAGAAAAAAGTCATTTTATCCTCTGTTCTGTGATTCCCTGCTGAATAGGAGTGTGGGTTTAAAATTTAATCATGAATTCAAGGGAAGGAAATAAATCATGAAGTATGTTTAAAGTGCAAAATCTCTGAGCCCTTGGGTTGTGATCGCTCAATTTAGCATAAAAATTAAGAATGTTTTCCAAGAATAGAGACAAAGATGCATTTAAAAAATTGTTAATGACAGACGACATCAATTTTTTTTAAAAAAACAATCTGAGTTGCTGTGCAGCATGCGGTATAAAAATGTCTCCGTGTTACCGACCTAGGCTTGGAGCTGCAGAAATTGAAGCTATAAAAGCATCCACAGGGAGCGGCAAGGTGCTGTCTCACTATTGGCCTCTTGGGCTTCCACAACTGAATTCTGGCCTTTCCCACCCACCATTCACTTCAGGAGGCAATGCCTACTCCAAGGGAGGCACTGGCAAGGTCTTGGAGGGAAGGGAACTTGCCAAGAGTGAAGGAGACAGATGCAGGTGAAATCAGCTCTGCTCCGCTCGCCACCAAGTTCAGGCCTCCCTCCTCTCTCACCTAGGTGACCCCGTGAGCTCCTCACCTGACTCCCATCCCCGCCAATGAACTCTCAATGCAGAGTTATCATTGAAAACACAGCATCATCCCGCCGCTCATGATTAAAATCTTTCCATCGTTCCCCTGGCTCTCATGAAGAAAATCCAATCATGAGGCAGAGCTTAAACCAGGGCCCCAAGCATTGGGAACCTCCAAGGGCTCCGTCTTCCTTCCCACTCTGTGCTGAAGGTTTTCACTCTGGCGTCATGAGGCCCAAGGCGTGCAGCCACGCCTTTGCCTGGCCTCCTCTCACTGCCCTTGCGCACTCTCCAGACTGGTTTCTTCGCGATTTCTCCAATAGATCCAGCTTGCTCCTACCTCAGGACTGTCTCTCTACTCAGACCAGTGTCCACTTGGAGGCTCACGTGGCTCCCTCCTTCGCTTCCTTCAGGCTTTGTACAAATGTCACTTCTCGAAGACGCCTTCCCTATCACCCCATCAAAAATGACAGCCCTTCCCCTTAACCACACACCTGATATCCCCTACTTTGCTTGATTCTCTCCCCCACCCCCTGGCGTGTTCCTGGCCACCAGAGACACGATAGCCACATCGGCTTACTGTCTGTCTCCTGTGCTAGCACAGAGGCTTCGTGACATCAGGGACTTAGCCCATTGGGTTCTCCACCCCATCCTCAGGGCACACACATTGTCGGTGCTCAGCGAATGTGGACAGAATGAATTAAATGGATGAATGGCATCCGGTACTGCCTGCTGGTCCCAAACACAGTGTGCTGCAGTGTGCCTCCCTATCTCCGAGCACGCTCCTTTATGGGGAATGCCCTTCCTCCCATTTCTACTACTTAGCTAACCTCAGCTTTTCTTCAACCCCCATCTCAGCCCTCCTCTGGGACTTTCCATGTCCCTGGGGCTGAGACCCAGGCCTGGCGAGGGTGCCAGTTCTGTCCACTGGCTGCCTCTTTCCAGTGCACCAGAGTATAACCGTTGATGTGCTTCTCTGTCTTTCCTAGGAGATTCTGAACTCCCCTCGGGACGAGTGTGTGGTTCTGCATATCCTGAGCACCAAGCAAGGGCCTGGCAGCTAGTAAATACTCTATAAATGTTTGCTGAATTAGCAAATACATGATAATTACAGCTGTCATCTATCCAGCATTTACTCTTTGCCTGTCAGTGCTCTAAGCACTTTGCAGAGGTTAACTCACCATCCTTTTAACAACCCTAGAAGGGAGGTGCTAATATAACCCCATATTTCAGATAGGTAAATAAAGGCACAGAGAGCTGAAGTTGCGCCAAATTCATACAGTATAAGAGTCTGAAATGGGGTTTGACACCAGCTCTGGATTCTGGGCTCTTCACCAACACCCCTATTGCCTTAGTAATGAATGAACAGGTAAGTGTCATAAATGTTGGACCTTAAATATTATCCTGTTTCTCTCCTCTTCCCTCTTCTCTCTATGCTCCCTCTGTTATTCTTAGTCTCTCCTCTCTCCATATAAGCATTTGTACATTCAATTAACATACACTTATTGAGAACCCCCAAAGTGCCAGGCACAGCACGGAGGGATAGAGAGAACTTCTGCGATGTCGCATGGAGATACCTGTGTAGGAGGGAGACAGATGCTATTGAATCACATGAGTACACAGGGACAGATTATAATAAGAGCCATTCATTCATTCATTCATTCGTGCGATGTCTATTGATGGCTTACCATGCGCCAGGAGCCATTCTAAGTGCTAGGGATGAAACAGTATCTGTTTACACCAAAACAGACCAAAAGTAAATAAGCAAACAAACAGAGTCAAGATAATTTCAAAGACGTTATCAGTTACATTATAGGCATAAGAAAAGGGGAAAACCAGACTGAGAAGAAAACACAAAGAACTATGAAAGCACATAGCAGGGGCCTTGATCTGGACACACAATGACAGAAACCAGTATGTACAAAGTGCTTACTATGTTTCAAGCACCAAACTCTCCACATATCAGTCCCCTTATTATTCACACCAACAAGTCTGTGTAGTGGGTGCGACTGTTATTTTCATTTTTATACATGAGGAAATTTTAGACACAGAGAGATAAACAACTTGCTCGAGGTCAAACCACCAAGAATGAGCAAACTGACTATATGAAACAAGGCATTCTTGCTCCAGAGTCTACAGTCTTCCACGCCAGGTGGACACTTTCTTCTACCATCTAGAGAGGTGGCATTGGGATAAGGTACCAGGAGCCGTTTGACCCTGGGCAGGCCATCACTTCTTTGAGCTTCAGTATTACGGAGTGAAAACCAGGACTGCTGGACTCGATCAGAGCCAAGAGTCTTCTGTAGGGAGTGAAGGACCCTCTGAAATTAAGCAAAGAATTTTGTATACATGTAAATACAACCATGTTTCTTCAGTGTGGCACCATGTTTTAAATTTTCCTGGTGCTCTGTGGCCCCCTAAAAAGTGCAGTAAATCATTCCTTCCACAATGTAGTGTTCCATGAACTATACCAAGAAACACCCCTTGTGTACTTTTCTATAGACCCTACCACGCCCACTCACAGAAGAACCCAAATGTCCACAGTACTTTCTGTCTAGCAGGTGAATTCTGAATTGATCTTAAAACAGTTTGCCCCGCATCTTCTAGATTGCCCTGGCTTTCCTTTGATTTGCAATCACTCCTCCTTCAATGGCAACATTCTGTACCTTGAAGATCCAGACACAACCCTCCCCGGCTCTAATGTCATTAAAGCCAAATAAAACTGAGCTGTACAGTTGTGATTTCATAAACATGGCCAGTAAATCCGACAGTGAAACATTTTATTAGGTGGGAAACGTCATACGTAAGTTATTTATTTGCCCATCCAAACACAAATAAAACCACTTCATGGTACAAGGGTACAGCAGGATTCCATGGCTGTTGACTCATGGCTGACAGCATGGTTAGTCGGCTTGGGTTTTGTCTTTACACTTTACATTTATATCACAGAGAAAAATAAATTTGGTCCTTCAATGTTCAGGTCTTAAGTCACTTAACATTATAAGCACCTTTCAATAATGCATTAACATATAAAATATATTCTTAAAGACAAACAGAGAGAATTAATATTTTATGGGCTACAACCCACAAATGTCTTTAGAAGCATTGATTGCTTCCTAAATCCATTAGGTTCTATTTTGATCTCCAATGGCTGGAGACAGTCTGCTCTGTGGTAGGAGTTCTTTTGGCAGCACAATAATTTAGAGATGGCCAACGATTTGATGACCTTCGGTTTCTGACACCGAGTGTTACAGAAGCTCTAATAAGAAGACACAGCTCCCGTCACGCCCCTGCCTGTTGTCATGATTATATATTAGCTGGTCAGAGAAGTACTGCTCTTCTGTGATGAAATTTGATTAATCAGGCAACAGGCTGATCCAACTAACGCACCGAAAGGTCAGGTTGGAGCTATTTTCCAGGTGATGATAATGATTATAGTCGCAGCAGCTACCATTTATAGAATGGATAACGTGTTACCCTACCTCAGCCTGGGGGGAGCCATTCCCATCATGGGCCGGAAGATGACAGTACGGTGTTGTGAGGAAGGGATATCTTTTGCTAATTCTAGCTCCCACAGAGACGCTCTACAAGCTAGTCATCCTCCAATGACCTGCAAGTGAGGGATCACTATCCCCGTTCTACATCTGGGGCAATGGACTTAGGCAGACCCAGAACTCGCCAAGATTAGTGCTGAGATTCAAACTCAGTCCCCCGAGCTTCAAACCCTGTCTTGTTTCCCCTGCGCTACCCTGGACAACATGCAAGCTGGCCAGTAGGAGTGACCAATGTGACTCCAGCAGGCTGAAGGAAGACACCAGCTGGAAGAGACGGGAAAGCCAGGGCCTTGCGTCCTCATGATGAGGAAGTTAGCTGGAGCCAGGAAAGCACCTCACCAGAGCCTCCATCTGGAACACGATGAAGACGTCGCTACTCCTTTGATGGTGACAGCTCTCCTCCTTCTTCTTGACTCATGATCTATCAGATTCTCCAAAGCTTGTGGTGAATTAAACCCTGGCTTGTCGGGCTTGTGTCTACTGTGAGAGGACTCTCTTCGGTGCTGCCGTGGCCCCTTTGCCCATTCCATCAGAGAATGCACCGCACCGTATCAGGAATGTCTCTTGCATCTCAAATACCCTACAGGCCAGGGAGTGCTTGAGGACAAAAACTTCTTCTGTTAGTTTTTTCTGCCATAGTTCCTGACAATTTTCTGTTGAATGGATCAATGTGTTCAAATTAAATGGATCTTCATCAAACTGTCTCACCTCCGGACAACCCAGAATTAAATGCAGGGATGCCATCTCTCTCCAAGCCACCCAGCCACACTCTCTATCCGTCCTTCTCGGCTCAGCCCAGATCACAGATCATGCTTGAAGCTTCCTCTCTCCCCTCAGACTGCCTCCCACCATAAGACTCTTCAGTATGCTCTCATGTAAGCAGCTTTGTGTCTCCGAATGGATTAAGGAGACTTTGTGAGAGAGGACAATTTTCAGAGTCATGTGCCTACGATGTATGCTGTTTAACCTTCCTAAAAGGCCCCAGCCCTTCCTTACTAGGGGAAAGCAAATAAAATCAACTGACCCTCCTGGAACTAATATTACACTGTATGTTAACTAACTGGAATTTAAATAAAAACTTTAAAAAATAAAATACAGTAATAAATACGTGTTTTTCCTTAACTTATTTTAAAAACAACTACATAAAAATAAAAACAAAATCAACTGACCCTAACTAAGGCCCGTAGTAAACCAGGCACTATGCACACATTAAATTCTTTTAACGTCTCTACAAGTAGGGAAAAATTATGCCCACTTTATAGACGAAAAAACTGAGATCTGAGTTCTTAAGTAGTCAGATGACTCAACAGGAGCAAATCTGGAATTTAAACCAAGATCGGGGCTCTTGTTCTTTCCAAGATATCAGGCTACATTCTGATCAAAGTAAAATAATGGTCTCTTCCTTCCAGTATTTTCCGTTGAAGCCACAGCACTTCAGTTTCTAATAGGCACAGCTGCTCTGGGAGTGGTTCCATAATTACTCCCCAGAAACGTCACCAGGTTTCATTGTCTCTTTACACCAAGATCAGACTTCCAATTCAGATTTAAAACCAAGGGTTGTCCCTATGTTTTTCCTTTGTAATTCAAAATTTAAAGAGTCTCCTCCCTTCTTCCATTCATAAGGAAACCTCCTCTACCCTAACTGCTGGAATAGTCTAAGACCCCTTGCCCTCTGCAATGTCATCCTCATTCCTCCTGGCCAAAAGACCAATGGGTCTCCCTAGAAACTCGCCAGGACATATGATGGGATGAGGACTGCATCTCTGAGTCGGCTGTGATGTAGTCTTACGGCGAGCCCTGTGACCTCTGCAGAGAAACTCAAAGGTAGAGACCCGTAAGACATGGAAGAAGCAGAGAATAGCAAGGAACCCTATCTTTCTGGTGTGGGTCACAATGGGACACATCTTTTGCTTCTCTTCTCAGTTCATTGGCTGTTTCTTCTTTCCCCTGCACTGTTGCTCTTTGTCTTCCTGACATTTTAATGTTGGAGTGAGTACCCAAAGATCAGTCCTCAGATCTCTTTTCTGTCTATACTTATTCCCAGTGTCATGGTTTTAATACCTCTTAAACAGACTTGATGACTTTCAAATGCATATATGAGGACTGGACTTCTCTGAACCTCAGACTCATACCCAACTGCCTACCCAACACTTCCACTTGAAGGTCTAATAGAGATCTCACCCTTAATGTGTCCAGAAATTAACCTTCCACATTTTCTTCTCCCCACACCTGCTTCTTCAACTGCATTTCCAGGTTCATTAAACAACAGCTCCATTTTTCCACTGGCTGAGGCCAAAAATTTCAGTCTTCCTTAACTCCTTGCTTTCTCTCATAATCCAGAGCTAATCTATCAGCAAGTATATTTTGTCATACATTCAAACATATCCAGAATGGGTCCACTTCTCTCCACCTCCATGGCTATGACCACCGGTTACCCATGGGGATCACTGGGACCACCTTCTTCTAACTGCTCTCTTCCTTGCACCCTCATGCCCCTTCCAGCCACTGTCCACACAGCGCCTCCAATGAATTCTTGAAAATGTAAGCCGGATGTTATCCTTCCGCTGCTCAAAACCCTCTATTGGGTTTTCATTTCCCTCAGTGTAAAAACCAAAGTCCTTAGTATTGCCTAGAAGGCCCCAAGCACCCACTGTTCTCCCTTGACTCTCCTCTGCTCCAGCCACACTGGCTCCCTGTTCATCCTCGAGACACCAAACACATTCTCATCGCAAGGCCTTTGTGTTTGCTATTCTCTCTTCTCTAGACACCTTCATGCCCCATGCTGTCACCTCAGGACTCTGTTGAATCATGGGCCATGTTCACGAGGCCTTCTCTGACCAGAATGTGTAACATGCCACCACCATTCTGTCACCATGTTTCTAATCTTTGTACCTGACTTCATTTTTGTTCACACCATTTACAACCAACTAACATGTTTTATGTTGTATTCATTTTATCTTGATTATTCACTATGCCCTCTCTTCACTAGAGTTTAAGTCCAGAAGGACAGCACTGATCTGTTTTTGTCCACCAGTGCATCCCTCTAGTGCCTAGGACAGTGCCTGGTACACAACAGAAATGCAGAAAGTCATTTTCCAATGAATCAAAGAATGAATGATAGAGGGGGAAATGTTCAGAGGCCCAGAAAACTAACCAAAAATATCTCCCAGTCCAAAGTAGTCCTCAGAGGTTTAGAAATGCCCAACAGGCCATACTCTTGGCCCAGTCCATGCTGTGTCGTCCTCCAGAGATGAGTAAGAAGGATCTGGCACCTTCCCTGGAGGTTGTCCTTAGACAGTATTTACCTTGAGAAATCTCTGGTTTTAGTACAGAGCTCCCATCCAGAGTTATTTTTGCAAAGAGGTGAAATGCTATAATGGTGGATCTTTTGGGGTTACTTGTGCCCGTGAAAGATGACCCTAGAGGCACAAAAATTTAGTTAGTAGCACGTAAGGGAAGAAATAACCTCTTCTCCCCATTTCTCTGCTATTCCCCCTATGAAAAAATCCAGCCATACCAAAGAATGAGTCAGCTTTTGGGGTACCCTCTCCAGGTGGGTGCTGGCATCCATGTTTTACTGCAGGGATGAGAGGGAAGAACCACAGAGGGAAGTGAGGCTGGGGTAAGGATATGGAAGAGGCAGCTCTTTGGGATATTTCCCCGTCCTCCTGAAGGCTGACTTTACCTGAATCCCCAGCTGTCCCTGGACTCACCCTAATACCCACCCCAATTTTCTCAACACACCCTTTAGATAACAGGCCTGGTCCCTTTTTTGCCTCAGCCTGAAAAGGCTGCCTCAAGGCCGGCTGGTCTCTCATATCCAGGTGTAGGCGTCTATCATTTGAGAGCATGAACCAGCTACCGCGAACCATTCCCAGGACGCTTGCTGAAGTGGAAATGGCACTCAGGAGGGTTGGCTGCACAAACTCAAGATGCTTCTATATCACCCGGCCACTGGGCCTGGGGCTTCTCTGGGTGCTGAGAGGAGCGGTACCATACGTGGGGTGGTGAGCTAGCTGACTGTGGAGGTAGGTAGAGCTGGTTTCAGCCTCTGGCCCCGGGCATGTGAACCTCTTTCTGACTCGGTTTCCTCACCATGTATGGAGTTGCTCATAGTACCTAGAGCTTAGGATGGAGGAGAGAATGCACATGGAATACTTAGCACAGGGCCAGCCACCTATCCCAGTAGCACACGGAGGGCAGAAGGGGGCTCTGACCACATCTCCCTGTCTCCCCACCGGAGGCCCGCAGGCTCTGAGGTCAGGAACCCTGTCATGTGCCTCTGTGTCCCCTGGCCATGCACAATGTGCCTAGCACAGAGCAAGGCCATCAACAAGGACTTGCTGAACTGCACAGAACTGAAAATAACTGGGCTGACGGGTAGACAACCTTGGAGGCTTGTAGAAGAGAAGAGAGCCACCCGTGTTACTACCCAGAAAAATCACCATTCTGGTAATGTCGGGGCTGAAATACAGAGCTGCTGACGGCTTTCCAGGTTGGAAACTGACTTCTGAAGGTGGCAGGGAGTGCAGCACGGGGAGTGGGAGTTCTGATTTTTTTTTTTCCTTGCAAAATTCATCACAGACACTCAGCCTAACACACAGGGGAAAACAGAACTGTGTTTTGACTTCTAATTTATCTTCTTAATATCCACTTCCCCATGCCCTGGACCAGAGCCAATGAGTCTCAAAGATCACATTTCACCAGCGACCTTGAAAGTGTGATTCAACATCTCTTTTTGCAGTAATAAGATCTTTTAACCAAAAGTGACCATTTTATGAGGCTGATACATTACAAAGGAGCCAATAGGCAAACCGAAGCTCAGGGTTATTAAAGCCCTGGGAGCAATCAATGTGCTCTGAAGTCAGCATCCAGCTGTGACTTAAGCAATAGTGACCCGGGGTTCAAGAAAGGTGTTTGCCAGGGGCTGAGGCCGTGTCCAAAAGCACTGCTCACCCACCAACAATGCACACGTCTGTGCGTGAAGGAGAGGGCCCAAATCCTCCTCCCTTGGAGGGGTGGGGTTGTCAGAGGGGGATAGGGCACGCTGCTTCTCGGGAGGGGCAACTTCACGTGGCTGCCGCTAGTCCCCAGTTGTGGGTCTAGCCAGGATCAAAGGGCTGGGCAGAGCTGAGAGTCCAAAGGGAAACCAGGTTTCAGTGGCAAGGGAAGGGCCTCCAAGAGGTGGAAGAATGGATGCAGGGGTGAGAAGTTCAGGGATAGGAGAGTAGAGGGCTGGGTGGAGCACAGAGGGGAGTCAGGAACGACAAGCCAGAGTGTAAGTAAGCAAGGCTAGCAGCATCATGCGCTGGAAAGCCAGCTGTGTTTAAAGGGACAGAGACGGGCCAACAAAAGGCGAAGCCAGCAGGCTGGCTTCTCTAGGCATCCTGGAGTTTCTGGGGCACCGATGATGTGCCAGCACCTGTCACACATCTCCCAGACTGTGGAGAATCAGGGAACGGAGTAGTATTGACAAAGTGCACACAGTCCAAGGACGCATGCTCTTTTGCTGTCACTAGCCCCATCATATAGAGATACTGGTACTGCCCTCTCTCCTTTTGTCCCTCTCCAACCCCCCCCCACTGCAGCCAACCTGAGCATCAGAGCTGTATGAGCCCATGCTTAGCACATACAGTCCTGTCCTCCCCTTCTACAGATGGGCAAACTGAGGCCAGAGTGGAATTGTACCCTGCCTGGTCACATGGAAAGGATGCAGCTAGGCTGAGGCCAGACCCCAGGTTTCCTGACTTGTAGTCCACCAATATTTCTTCTGGGACATGGAATTCAGAGGCATTTTAATTCAGGGTGCAATTTTAATTTATTTTTTATTATACAATCAATGCTGGCTCATTAGAACAAATTCAACTTTAATATACATAAATAAAAATATCAAGAAGACACACTCCCCCATGCCCCCACAAACACACACACACCACCGGTGGCCACTGTAACAGTTTGCGATGTCAGGGGTCAGGGGTCTACAGCCGCTTTCAGGAGGCAGGCACAAGGACAGTGACCCCAACACACACACACCATACACACACACACACACACACACACACACACACACACACCCGTCAGAGAATGCAATCCTCTCTACAACAGGCCTGCCAAGTGGTCACTCAGTCTTAACCTGCGTACCTCCAGGACTAAGATCATTGCTTCTGGAAGCATCCCATTCACTAGTCAATAACTCTGATGGTCAGAGAGGTCTTCCTTTAACTGAACAGAACCTTGTCCACCCATAGCCCTCTTTCCTATTTGACAACCCCAAACACACTGCTTCCTCTTTTTAGGGGGGCTCTCAAGTATCGAAGAATAGTACCTGAAGCCCTCTGCATCTCCTCCTCACCGTGCCAACCATCACTGACTCTGTCTGTGACACCTGCAGGACGTGGTCAGGATCACCTGTCCTCACAAATGTCACCAGCGGCCCGACTACAGAGAATTGCAGGGAGAGATGCACACTTGTTACCCCCTCACCCCTCAATATTCCCCTTAAAACAAGGCAGCAGTCTCATGAAACTCATGGGACCCGCTTTCGGAGAATCCAGTGTCCCTAAGTCCAAATGTAACTACGGAAGGATTTGCTTGGACAGCTTGAGTTCTTCGGGCAAGTGAAGACTGCTTTAACAGAGAGCCCCACGGCATCACCCAGCCACGCTGCCACAGAAGGTCTCTCTCCAGACATGAAATGCCGGCGCCAGGGGCCACCCCTTAACCTAACATTAGCCAAGTCTCCTCACCTGAGACCACTGAGAAGGGAAGGGCTGGCAGAGAGCCTAAGAAGTGGCACACAGCGGAGCCTCCCTCACCAGCTGAGATGCCCCCGGAAGGAAGGAGCGTTAGCTTCCTTCTGGAACCCCGACAGACTTCCCGGATCTCACAATGTGGCCCCCAGTGAGCTGCGGGCGTAAGAAGAATGACAGTGACAGGGCATTCTGAATGACGGTGACAGGGCATTCTGAATAACGCAGTAACTCTTCACGGAGAAGGCAGTCTGTAGACGTCCTCACAGGCTGTGCCTCAGTGGCTGTACACCACACACCAACCCAACGCGGACATCACTGGGGCCGAAGTCTCGTCCCGTATGTTCCCACCTTCCCTCCCACCTCCCAACCACGCCTTAGGCCACTGCCTAAGTGTGAAGACTGTCTCCACACTTCCTCACTGTGTGATCTTGGGTAAACGGAGTGGCGGCTCTGTTCAGTCCCCAGCACATCCAAAGTGCTCAGTGTCAGCTAGTGGTAGTAACAGGTGCTTAAACACCAATGTGCACAAACAGAGAATCATGGAACACTACGTCAAAAGCTAATGACGTACTGTATGGTGACTAACATATCATAATAAACAAATAAACACCAGTTGTTTCACTGACTAGAATCCACCCTCGAAGCTGCTGAGATTGGTTATTCATAATAACCATTGTCACGTATTAGGGATTTATACGGGACATGCCAGGCAGGGCTTTGGGCACTTCCCATGCATCATCTCAGCTAATCCTCACAAAACTCCAGGAGGTGGGTATTTTTACCCGTCGCACAGATGAGGACACTCTCAATTCCTGACTGAGGCCAGTGGGAAATTCTCCCAACTTAAACCTTTGTGGGGCACTGCGAGGCCAGGATCGGTCTGCCAGGGCTGGGCAGGGTAGGAAATAAGACGCAAGTGTGTTACAGGAGCTCTCTGGGGTGAAGGGACAAAGGAGGCATGGAAACAAAAACAGAGACCAAAAGGAGAAAAGTGGGAGGAGGAAGGACAGTGTCAAGGACGAGGCTGAAAGAAAAACCAGTGTGCTGGGTTGGCCTCCAAATGATACCCAGAAACCAAGAAACCTGCGGTGGTGGGCTCAGCCCCTCCTCTCCCTGGAGGCTCCCTCCTGCCCTGAGCACAGGGTGGACTGTCACAGGAATCACAAGGAGTCAGAGGGTCCATCGCACTCCTGCAAAGATGGTGCCTCCTGGGCCAGGACGTGGGCAGACGCACCTGCCTCTGAGCAAAGAAGAGCTGGAGGAAGCCACCCCTGCAGAGATGCAGCCTGAACCCTGCCTGGATGTTCTTCTGGGGAAGTTTTGTCAGAGGCAAGAATCCTCTCTCAGTCCCAGGCGCCCGGCCCAGAGGAGGCCCTGGATGTATGAATGCATACTGAATGAATGAAGGACGGAACGCGAGCGCTGTCCAAGGTAGCGGAAGGTGGGCCTAGGTGGGGGCTTCCTCTCCCCTCCCAGGAATGTCTTTGCGTCAGCAATCAGGCACGCGCCCCCTCGGGTGCAGACGAGGACTCACAGACACACAGACACATGGGCACAGGCTCTAGGTCCTCATTCTTGCTCACCGACCCCGAAGCACAGCACCAGAAGATTTCAAGACACTGTGTGAGCCCAAAGACACGACAGCTGTGCACACCCAAAGGTCATGGGAACTGGCGTGCTTTCCCATTTCACTGAGAAAGCCTTGCTGCTGACAAGAGGGGCTTAGCAGCTTTCCTGCATCTTCACCTTTACAGGGTTCTGGACCGCTCCTTTACACACTGCAGGGCGCCTGGAGCCCTTCGCTACATTCTCAGGTAAAGACGACCTTCCCGCATGTGGCCTGCAGTGCTGAGTGGAGTGTCCCGACCCCCCTCCCACCTCCTGGAGCAAGAGCTCAATCCCAACCGCACTGAGCCTTTTTCAGGCCCTCAGTCCTCCCCTTCCTCTTGAACTGGGTTTTTCACCCATGCTGTTCCTTCTGCCTGGGACACGCTTCCCTCCCCTTGCACTCACTAACTCCGATCCTGCCTGCAGATTTCAGCTCAGGGGAGCCTTAGCTCCCCCTCTCACCTGGGTCAAATCTCCCTTTCCTACCCTACAACGGTATCACGTGATTACTGCTGTCACCCATACAGACTCTAAACTCTGTAAGGACAGAGGCCATGCCTACTTAGGCTCACCATTGTGTTCGCAGAGTCTAGCACAGTGCCTGGAACACAGGAGGTGCTGCAGAAAATATTGGCTGAAGGAATAAGTGAAAAACTGCCCAACAGCCCTAGAAATAGTCACTACAAACAGTAATCTTTCAAGTGTTGTGGTTTTGTTTTTATTTTTATTTTTTTTTAAAGATTTTGTTTATTTATTCAACAGAGATAGAGACAGCTAGCGAGAGAAGGAGCACAAGCAGGGGGAGTGGGAGAGGAAGAAGCAGGCTCCCAGTGGAGGAGCCTGATGTGGGGCTCGATCCCACAATGCTGGGATCACGCCCTGAGCCGAAGGCAGATGCTTAACGACTGTGCCACCCAGGCGCCCCAATGGTTTTGTTTTTAAATCAAAGGTTTTCTTCCCTTAATAAAGTAGTATCTACACCTTAAAGAAAAATAGAAAGTGGAAAATACCCTCTTTCTCAGTACCCAAGTTGTCCCCAAACAGTAAAATCATGAGGTGCCACTGCACAAGTTACCCAGAAGGCCAAGAGGACCCAACTACTTCCCTGGCTGTGATGTGGTCACAGGGAAGGGAACCGCACAGGGTGGTTTGGATTTTAGTTTCCAGAAGAGACCTACCTCCCACTTCACTCCCTTCCTCCCACCAGGCAGGTCTTCAGCACTGCTGCCTCTGAAAAAGCTAAGGGTTCACAGTCCAATTGGAAAGAGAAGTTCCCAATACAAGAATCTACGTGAGTTTCCCAGTTTCACAAGTGAGATCTGACTTAAAAAAACAAAAAACCTTAAGTCATAAATTCCCCCTTTTAAACACAACTAATAATAGGGAGCAAAATGGCTCTGAATGCAGTACATTTGAAATTTAAAACAAGCAAATTGCTACTGGGAGAGGAAAATAACCAGACATAACGGGGAGAGAAAGGAAGACAATCCGAATGAAAAGGCCTGCAGGTAGTGGCCCAATTACATTGTCTTCTTCCTTGGGTTTGTCTACAAAAGGTACTTTCCATTTCAAGGAGGAGGAATAAATTTTAATTTGACAGCTGATATGATTCCCGTTGTAAAATTAAAGCACGTTTTGTCGATTTTTTCAAAAAAAATATTTTATTGACACATATAATTTCACACTGCAGCTATAGCTTATAGTTTACAAGCCCCGTAAACAGACAAAGGGATCCACACCCTCCCCCTAAATTACCAGAGCACAGCCTGTGGAGCGGGATGGGAGTGTTTTAAAGATACAGATCAGAAGGGGGAATGAAGCATGAGAGACTATGGACTCTGAGAAACAAACTGAGGGCTTCGGAGGGGAGGGGGTGGGGGAATGGGATAGGCTGGTGATGGGTAGTAAGGAGGGCACGTATTGCATGGTGCACTGGGTGTTATACGCAACTAATGAATCATCGAACTTTACATCAAAAACCAGGGATGTACTGTATGGTGACTAACATAATAAAATAAAAAAAATATTATTATAAAAAATAATAATAATAAATAAAACACACAGCACCAAATACCTAGCACAAAGGCTGACACATAGTAGGTGCTCAGTGTTTTTTAAAAAAAAAAAAAAGATACAGATCAGCCCAACTGAGTTAAAGGCAAGTGTGGAAAGCAGGAGCTTCTAGGGCAAACCAGAAGACCGTAGAAGCCTTTCCAGGTACAGGGGGGACAGGGCACAGTGGGGGAATAGGACAGGCAGGCCTGTGGGGCACCTTCAGCAAGGCCTTCTGGATGACCACCTGAGAAAGATGGAACTCGCAGTCCTACTGTGTCATTCACTCAGCAGGGTGCATGGGGCAAAACAAAATATTGCAGTCCCCACCTAATCAACCCCAAGGCCCTTTTCGAAGAAGACAGAAGGATGGACACTCTACAGAAGGGGAAGAAGGACCTCAGGCTGCAAAGGTTGGATCATTCAATTCACAGGTCCTCCTCCTGTACAGGGATAGCAGATTTCCACATGACCCAGTGTGCACACAGGCGCAGTGGTGTCAGTGCTGCTTGTTGACCTCTGATGGAGTGTGCGGAGACCAGGCTCAGCTCTGGCACTCACTGGGACTCTGGGCGAGTCACTAAACCCTGCAGAGCCTCGGTGTCTGCAACTGCAAGTGGAAGTACGATGTACTTCACCAAGCTGCGGCTGTTCTCCACTCGTGCCGGACTTGGCGCCGGGCTTTACCGCCTGCTGACCATCAGATGCTCACTGCAGCCCTGATAGGGACGAACTCTGCAGCGGTTTTAAGCAGGGCTTCAAATCATATTCCTCTCCTCCCAGCAAAAGGTGGCATCCAATTCCGACCACCTCCCCCCTTATATGGGCCAGGCTTCTAATGAATAGACTAGACTCCCTTTGGATGAATAGAATGCAGCAGAAGTGATGTGGGGTGAATCCTGACGTAGGTCATTAAAGGCAATCTATCTGCTGTCTACCATCCCCCACTCTTTCTCAGGATGATCCCCTTTGGATCCAGCCACCCTCCGGTGAGGTAGCCCAGGCCACATAGAGAAGCCACATGTAGCCCACCAGCTGATGCTGAATGGAGCAAAGAAAACTATCCCTGCTGAATTCTGCCCAAATCACAGATTGTGAGCAAGATAAATGCTGTCATTGCTTTAAATTATTGTTGGGATGGTTTTTTAACATAGCAACAGATTCCTGGAACAAATTACTATTGCACCCATTTTACAGATGGGAAGACTGAGGCTTAGATGAAGTTGCCTCACACAGCCAGCAATTGACCCTGGGAGGACCTGAACCAGCTGGCCAACTTACGCCCATATCCACTACACAGTACCTTCTCAGCCTGATTCTTCACCATCCATTCATAGGCTTAAACAGAGACAGTCGGATCAATTCTCAGTTTTCAGAAAACACTAACCTAGACTCTTCACCCCCTGGGCATTCTGGTCAAGAGTTTAATGTATTCCCTCCTTTGCCATCATTTGTAATCATTATTTAATTTTTAGCTTTATTTAAATATCATTTTCTCCAGGAGAGCAACTTTAAAATAAACACAAATTCAGGAGACCTGGTTAATCTGCTATGAGCTAAGCTTTGGGGAGGGGGGCGGGGGAGAGGGCGGTATTAGGAAAGAACTAATATTTTATTAGCACCTTCTATGTGCACAGCACTGTGCTAAGTATCTGTCATTCATTATTCTAAACTCATAAAATAGATTTAAAAATTACAGTTAGTTAAGATTGAACCCAGTGCTTCAATGCACATAAAAAATCTCCCTCCTCTACCCATTCTTGCTCCTCCCTCACTGCCCCACACCCCCTCGATAGGTGTTAAAAGCCCTATTACTTTCTTACTGTGATGCCATTAGTAACACCCAAGTTCAAAATCATCACCCACTGTTTCTGCTACTTAAACGCACAGGACTCTTTCCAGGACACACATTAACAGTGAATGTCTTGTTCACTCCAGGGTCCTCCTCAAATTCAAGGGGTCCTCCTTAATGTCACTAATAAGATCTAAAATACCTGATCTCCTTTAAAATTCAGAGCATCCAAACTCACTGAAGGTTTAACTCAAGGGTGGTGAGGAAGTCACAGACGGATGATTCTTCTGGCAAAGGTGAGTGGACAGGACAGGTAGAAACCAGGCTGAGGGCTTAGGGAACAGGTGAAATCCAACTGGGAAGGGACAGAGGTGAAATTCGGAAAAAGAACTGACTTGGGACTGGGGGCAAAGTGAGGGGACAGGCCAGAGATGGCGTGGGGGAGGCTCTGATGGGGAAGGCTTGGAAGGGGTGCCTCCTTGGGGGCAAAGGTCATGAAGACAGGAGGTGAGGTTTCATCAGAGAGGAGGCAGTGTGGGCCAGTGAGCAGCAGAGGACAAAGGCCATGGAGAAGCTGGTGAAATGCCAGACCTACCACTCACTTGGTCTGGAATGCCTGTGGTCAAGCTACTTAGCCTCTCCACCTCCCAGCTCCTTGGTCCTTAAAGTGGGAGTGAGACCAGAGTCGCTGGCACATCTTGAGTCCCTGGCAGGGATAATGTTACTACTCTCCTCACGGTAGGGACTAAGACCCACACCCAGTGCCTAGCACTCACTTACTGCGCGAGAAACAGCTCAAACCCTCCACACTCACTTCCATCTCAGCACCTCTCATACATGCGGCTTCCCTTCCCCCAGATCTTCTGGCTCCGAAGCAGACAGGGTCTACTGGGAGGTCCAGTCCCTAGAGGAGCCTTCCCTTACTGTAGCCTGGTGCCCGCTGTCAAGATCTTACCTGCATTACTGTCCTCAGAGCAGGCAAACCAGAGGAGTTACTCGTCTGTTCCTGGTGACGAGACAGGCCGTCGACCCCGTGTCTCCTGACCATCTGGTCTGACGTTTCATTTCCACCCCCGACCCGACTGAAACTTTAGGATGTATTTCTTTATTTTACTTGTTTATTACATCAGGACTTTATGTATTATATTCACCCTGAGTCCTCAGGACTAACACACAGTAGGAGCTCAGTGAATGTTTGCAAAAGGATGGAATTCATACTGATTATTGTTTTGTAGGCAGGGAAGCAGGATGGGGCATCCAGGGCAGATCTGGGAGTTCTCCACCAAAGACTGAAAGCTGAAGCAGGCGGGGGGTGGGGGGTGATGAGCTCTTGCTTGGGAAGTCTCGAGAGGCAGAAAACTGTGAGTCAGGGACCAGCCATCATGAAAGGCCACAGAGGGGTTGAGGGAAAGAGTCAAGAGGGCCAAAGCAGAATCTTACAGCTTCAGGCTGTCAGGACCCACACAGCTGGGCCCAGGAGAAAGGGAGAGCCACAGGGAGGACTCTGGAATGGGCCCCGAGCCCCAGAAGATTATCATTTAATTGAGCTCCATATGTAAACTGTCCTACAAATTTATGAGCCTGTACAAACAATTGTTTCCTGGAATGTTTGTACAAATGGTGCAGATTACAAAACTCTGGCCAAAGGATAAAAATATCCCATGTGGCCAGGGACACAGAGCAGCCTGGGCCACTGAATAGAAGATGGGGTTCTACCTTGGACCCTAAGCTTGGTCTGACCAGCTTATGGTGGTGATGTAGGAACACGGCCAGTCCCTCTCTGCTTAGAGGGCTGGGCTGGAGGCACTTGGGGAAGTTCAAGAGGCTTAGACCAACCTGTCAAGCCCCCGGAAGCAAGATGAGATGTTTGGGAACCTCAAAGCTTTGAGAACAGTAAAGACGAAGCACTCAGAAATCCATAAACATTTTTAAAGCATCGACTGTTTGCCAAGCACTGTGTTGGCTCGTTCACACGCATCCCAGCATTACAACTGCTCTACGAGATGCCCGTCCCTGTTTCTTCATGAGCCACACGAGGAACCTGAGACTCAGAGAGGAAGATGGATCTGTTCGGCCTCACAGATCTGGTGGATGCGAAAGCAAGACCCAAATCCAGACATTTTGAGTCCCGCTTCTGCGCCCTTTCTGCTATGTCGCTGCAGCCTCTGACACGGAAGGCACTTTGCAAAAGCATGCCATGTTGCCCACACTACGCAGCCTGTGCAGGTGCGTGGGGAATATAGTTAGTCCTCGGCTCCATAATGCCCCCCTCCCCCTGGGGCGGAGAGCCCCGCCTCGGGCCTATTGGCTCTTTACCTGACGTTGTGGAATTGACTAGCTGACACACTGACTCGTTCCTGGACGGGATGGACAGCGGGCCGTGTCGCTGTCCATCTCCCACCTGCTCGCAGATGAACACGTTTATGAGACTTGCTTCTAGCCATTGAAAAAGGAAGCTGGTGGGTTCTGTGGCATGTTGTGCCAAAACGAGTCTGGCTCCTAGTGGACAAAGGAGGGCAGAGTAAACAGAGCATCTCTCTGGGGCTAAAAGGGCCTGGATTGAGCTACCCTATGATCCAGCCATTGCACTACTGGGTATTTACCCTAAAGATACAGACATAGTGAAGAGAAGGGCCATATGCACCCCAATGTTCATAGCAGCATTGTCCACAATAGCTAAATCGTGGAAGGAGCCGAGATGCCCTTCAACAGATGACTGGATTAAGAAGCTGTGGTCCATATATACAATGGAATATTACTCAGCTATCAGAAAGAACGAATTCTCAACATTTGCTGCAACATGGATGGCACTGGAGGAGAGAAGGTTAAGTGAAATAAATCAAGCAGAGAAAGACAATTATCATATGATTTCTCTCATCTATGGAACATAAGAACTAGGAAGATCGGTAGGAGAAGAAAGGGATAAAGAAAGGGGGGTAATCAGAAGGGGGAATGAAGCATGAGAGACTATGGACTATGAGAAACAAACTGAGGGCCTCAGAGGGGAAGGGGTGGGGGAATGAGATAGGCTGGTGATGGGTAGTAAGGAGGGCACGTATTGCGTGGTGCACTGGGTGTTATACACAACTAATGAAGCATCGAACTTTACATCAAAAACCAGGGATGTACTGTATGGTGACTAACATAATATAATAAAAAATATTATAATAATAATTTTAAAAAGGGGGCCTGGACTCAAATGGCGGTGTCCCTGCTAGTGCTATGGCTTTAGACAAGGTATTGAAGTGTTCTGAACCTTGGCCTCCTCACTTCTACGTGGTGATAATGCCACCTGCCTCGTGCCATTGCTGTAGATAATGTATGTAAAGTCTGCAACACAGACTAGGTGTGATAAACTATAGCTAGTACGAATTTTAGGGGTGACACCAACAACAGAAGATTTGGCAGACTTTGTTCTGCGCAGTGTGACCACACAGTTAATGTTTATTTTTACGATCAATCACTACAAACACAGCCATTCTCCAAATCCACCACCACCACCCACTCTCCCTTGGACTTCCTCCCAGCAGCAAAGCCTCCTCTCATCTATAATTCAATCTTTCTGTACAGATTACATTACAGGACGTTTAGAAAAACAGATTCTCAGATGGAATATATATTACATGGGTGTTTTTAATACCCAGCAATTAAAATCTTCAAAACGAGGAAAAAGGATCAGCAAACTCATCATCTCCAGTGAGGCTCAACCTCGAAGAAGCCAGACTCGGGACACTGGATGGAAAGCTGGTTTTTCTGGGATTGGGAACAGCTGGAGAAAGCCATCCTCTCGCAAGGTCTGTCAGAGATGAGCGATGTGCTTGCAAGGAGAGTCACACATGTCCCATTATCCTGAGAAACTCCAACATGCAATTTATAATCTGCTGTTTTACAAAGTATTCCAAAACAAAGATTTACACACGTTGTTCCAAAATCCCCGTAACTCCCTTTCCTTCCATTGCAAAGTGTGAGGTTTCTGGCATGGCTTTCTCAAGGTCCCACCTCCTGGAAAGTGGCATTCTCATGGTCTCACCTACCTCCCGGAAGGCTGGCCATGCCTTCTATCACTGTCATCTACTTACTTTTTACGTGCCTATCATCTGCATCTGAATCCTGTTAAAATGCAGATTTCCACTCAGTGAACCTGGAAGGGGCCTGGGATTCTGCATTTCTAATGTGCCCCTGGCCAGTGCCCTCGCCCCTGGCCAGTGCCCTCGCTCCTGGTCACACCCGAGGAGGGAAGGTGTGAGCAAAGTCGTGTATACCTAATGCCTGGGGTTCATCAGAGGGGGACTGATGTGAGCAGGCGTTTCCTCTCACTGAGCTTTTCTTCTAAGAACGGAGCTCTTAATGGAGGCTTGAAAATTAAAGAACTCTATTTAAGACAAATTACAGCAAAGAGCAAGATTTAAAGGAAATCAATGACTTGTCCATGGTTGTTACTCTGAACCAGCTTCCACCACCATCACTGGCATTAGAAAGTCCCCTGCCCTCTATTCCCATCTCCAGGACTGTCTGGGTCGGGGGTCCTAACGTCCACCCTTCCCCGAACAGCCAGGACCCCCGTGCTTCCTGCCACTCAGCAGCCTCACTCAACACCCAGCACCTGCCCCGGCTGGCACTTCACCAGAAGAAGAAAATACCTTTCTGTTCCTCTTGGTTGGCAAAACTGGCCAGAGAAAGACAATGTCCTGAGGAGGAAAAGATGTGGGAGGCTCAGCAGCTTCTGTGCACCCCCCTTCATGTCCCACCTCACAGTCTGGACTCCTGCCACAGTCATGGGCAGTTCCTTCCATGTCCCACACTTCTCGGTTCCTAGACTGCCCCACCTGCTGTTCCTACTCCGGGAAATGCCTCTCCACCCTGAGCACCTCCCTTTCTTCACGCAGTCTGGTGCCCTCACCCATCCTTAAGCTGAGCTCAGGGATGCTCTCGGTACCCTGGGTCTCAGCCAGCACTTTCCCCATTGCTATCCCTTCTTCAGCCTCCATGTCCCACAGGACTGGCTGGCCTGGGTTACACATGTTTAAAGCACCTCAAACAGGATAAGGAAGACTTCAAATTAGAAACATGAACTGACGAACCAAGCTTTTCCCCACAGATAGGGCTTTGCCAACTTGTGTGTGTATACGTAAGGTGGTGCATGTGTGTGCATGCGTGCACGTGGCTGGGCTTAAGATTTTATTTATTTTTATAAAGATTTTATTTATTTATTTGACAGAGATAGAGACAGCCAGCGAGAGAGGGACACAAGCAGGGGGAGTGGGAGAGGAAGAAGCAGGTTCATAGCAGAAGAGCCCGATGTGGGGCTCGATCCCATAACGCCGGGATCACGCCCTGAGCCGAAGGCAGACGCTTAACCGCTGTGCCACCCAGGCGCCCCTTAAGATTTTATTTTTAAGTAATCTCCACATCCAACTTGGGCTCAAACTCACAATCCTGAGATCAAGAGTCACATGTTCCACCGACTAAGCCAGTCAGGCACACCATGTGCCCGATTCTTTTCCAGAAATTATTTCTAAACATCATGCCTCTGCCATTACCTTTTTTAACCCTTTAGCTGCTGCCCTTTTGAGTCATGAAGACAATAGATGGGGCTTGTTTCAAAACTCACTTCAGTTTTGCCAAGACACATTTTGTCTCTACCAGACCAAGGTCAAAGTTGTGGACACATTTCCTGTGCTATACTGCGGCTCACTGAAAACTGTGGAAAGGTCCTTGGATGGATGTTACTCTAAAAGCCATGCCATCCAAAAAAGGAGGGGCACCTGGGGGGCTCAGTCAGTTAAGCATCCAGCTCTTGATTTCGGCTCAGGTCATGATCTCAGGGTCAGGAGATCGACCCCTACATCGGCTCTGAGCCTAGCCAGGAGTCTGTTTAAGATTCTCTCTCTCTCTCCCTCTGTCCCCGGCCCAAACTCTCTAAAAAAAAATAAAAAATAAAAGCTGTGCCATGTCAATCTTGAACTTCATAATACAGGCTCTGCACTGTCTCCTGTTGTCTCTGAGAATCTGTTCAAGCTTATCTTGGGTCTCTATTGAGGTTCAGATCTGACATACATTCCTTGAGAACCTATCACATGGCAGGATTTTTTTTTTCACATAATCCATTAAATCAACCATATGAGACAGGTAGAATTATACTCATTCCACCCAGGAGAAAACAGAGGCTCAGAAAATTAAAATGACTTGCCCAAGATCACGTAAATAAGACAGTGCAGGGCCATCCTCCTGCCCACTCCCCTAACTTCAGAGCTCGTCTCATAACAAAGCGATCTCAGTGTGTCATATCAGAGCCGTTCCTTCTATGTCACTCCACAGTGCCTAGCTCAACTCTGTGCACACACACACACACAAAATTTGTTGAGTGGATTTACCCTTTGCCTTGTATTCAGGCCTTTGGGCAAGGAAATAAAGCCACGCCAACTTTTTAAGACTGAATTAATCTAAGATAATTTCCTTAGATTGAGAGGTCAAAATGCAGCTATATTTAAGAAGAGACCGAGGGGGTAAAAGCGTGAACAGATGGAACAATATCATCTTTAATACCATGAATTCCCCATGCACTGCTTTTCAAAAAATTTTAAAATGTGGAGGCAAAGGACAAGAGGATGAAAATTGTCTGTTTCCTGAGGAAGCCAGGCCCACGTGTGAAAAAATGACGTGCAAAGGCACCTGGAGACTCTTATTTTTGGTACAAGAACACATTTCTTTTCAGTTGTCAGATTAATTTTGAAATTGGTTGTAAACTAATACATGTATCTGAGAATTGAGAAAATATAGTAAATAACACTAGCTATACAACGGCTGACTTAACTGGCTTCACTTTGCTTCTTGGAGACACGAACTCCACGTGACTGCTGTATACGTGCATGAATAAACATACTTATCCAGAAATTACTTTATCACATAAATCAAATGACTTTTGAACAGAATGTACATGAACAGACATTTAAACTGATTCCAAATGGCACTAAACTGAGATCTTGGTTACTGCATATACTTGCCAACTTTGGGAATTATCAGACTTTTTTTTTTCTTAATTTTAGCCACTCCAATAGGTATGAAATGGTATTTCACTGTGGCTTTATTTTTTTTTTAAGATTATTTATTTGAGGGGCGCCTGGGTGGCGCAGTCGTTAAGTGTCTGCCTTCAGCTCAGGGCGTGATTCCAGCGTTCTGGGATCGAGCCCCACATCAGGCTCTTCCACTAGGAGCCTGCTTCTTCCTCTCCCACTCCCCCTGCTTGTGTTTCCTCTCTCGCTGGCTGTCTCTATCTCTGTCAAATAAATAAATAAAATCTTTAAAAAAAAAGATTATTTATTTGAGAGAGAGACAGAGAGAAAGAAAGAGAACATGTGTACTGGAGCTTGAGGTGGGGGAGAAGGGAGGGGCAGAGGCAGGCAGAGAAGCAGACTCCCCACTGAGCAGAGAGCCTATCATGGGGCTCCAACCCTGGACCCTGGGATCATGACCCGAGCTGAAGGCAAACGCTTAACCCACTGAGCCACCCTGGTGCCCCTTCACTGTGGCTTTAAATTGCATTTTCCTGATTATTAATGATGTGGAACTCCTTTTATGTGCTTATTAAGCCATTCCTGTATGTTCTTCTCCAAAGTGCTTATTCAAGTTTTTGCCCATTTTTTATTTTTGCCCAGTTTTTGCCCATTTTATTGTCTTTTTATTGTTAATTTGTAGGAAATCTTTATATATCCTGGATGGGAGTCCTTTGCCAGGTGCATGCATCGTGAATATTTTCTCCCAGTCTGTGGTTCGCTTATTCCTGCAAAAGCATGTTTTTGACAAGCTTGGAACAAACTCCTATACATCCATCGGTGCCCAGCTCGGCGAGTAAGAAAGCCGGTGGTGAGCGTATCAGCCCGGAAGAGGCTGCACCACCATGTGCTTCCATGGCAGATGTCTTGTGATATTAAGGCTGGGAGTTTCCACTTTGCATCTTGTGGTCCTTAGTCTGTCCAGAGGAGCTCATATCCACTGGGCACCTGGAGAGTATCTCAGGGTCGGAAACAGGGTTCACAGCAGCAGCAGCACTTTCTGGGTGAAGGGAGGAGTGGAAAGATCCAGGTGCACACGTGTCCATGCAAATAATACCCATGATATTAAACATCCAACAACCAGCACCCAACTAAACCACCAATGACAGCAAGACAACCCCCTACCAGATATGTCCAGAGATACCCTGTGTCAATTCACATTTGTCTTTGTCATTCACACTGTGCAAGTCAACATCCACACACGGTGATAAGGGATGTCATGGCTAATGCAGACAAGGCCGGAAAAGGAGTTTTTATAACTTGGTATTTTTTTTTATCAAAGTAATGCCTATTTATGATAGGAAATCTAGAAAATACAGATAAACACAGGAGAGAAAAAACTCACAGCCCCACTCCCCAAAGATAAACACTTTAATATTTTAGGGTATAAACTTTTAGTCTCTTTCTTCTCTATATATATACATATATTTTTAAATATTTTATCCATTTATTTGAGAGATCACTAACAGGGGGAGCAGGGGAGGGAGAGGCAGGTTCCCCGAGAGCAGGGAGCCCGACATGGGGCTCGATCCCAGGACCCTGGGATCATGACCTGGGCTGAAGGCAGATGCTTCACCGACTGAGCCACCCAGATGCCCCTCTATATATTTACATATACTTTTATTTTTATTTTTAAAAGTGGGTTCATGGAATACATCCTATTTGTAATCTGCTTGTTCCACTTTACTGTGAGTATTTTTTCGTATTGTCGCATGTCCTTCTATTCCATAATGTTTAATGGCTGGGTGGTTCTCAATCGAATAGATGCACCACGGTTTATTTAACCAATTTCCTACTGCTGAAAATTGAGCTTGCTTCCAATTTTTCACTTAAACGCAACAGTGGGATAAACATTTTAATAGCAAAATCTTTGAGCATCCAAAATTATTTTCTTTGAATCGCTTGGTGAACAGCCGTGCAAACATTTTAGGCTCTGACACATACTGACAACTGCTCTCTCACGAAAGGGAAGAACCGTTCACGTTTACGCAGCTAGCGTGCAGCGGGCGCTGTGCTAGGAGCTTTACCACCCAGCACAGGGGGCGTTGCCCTGATGGCCCAGAGCAGGCTGTGCAGCTCAGGGGGGCTGACGCACAAGCTGGGATCGGAAGTCACTTGTGTCCGACCCAAAGCCTGTGCTGTTTCGAAACCCCACTCTCTCAGCCTCTGTTTACTCTGGTGGAGAAGTGGATTAAGGCCCTCCTCAAGGGCTTTTTTAAAAGCTCTTTATTATTGGGGGAGAGGGAAGAGCCGACTGCTGTAATAGTCTCAATATCCCAGTAACTTGACCCAATAAAGATGGCCCCTGGCTTGCATCATAGTCCTGCAAGGGTTGGGGAGGAAGGGGATGTGGGGAGGGCTGCTCCGTGTGGTGATTCAGGCTCCTAGGCTCCTGCCACCTGTGACCCTCCTTTAAGTCCTCTAGGATCACAGATGGGCGGACTAGTTGGGGCTGGGGGCACGCAGGCGGTGCGCATCCCTTCTGCTCCCATTCTGTTGGCTAGCATTCACTGGCACGGCCCCACTCCCCTGCAAAGGAAGCAGGGACGTGTAACGGCACCAGGAGCCCAGAAAGAAAACACAGATACTCCCGAGCTCTTGCAGAATCTGCCAGTGTTGACGGCACCTGGTTTTTCTTACTAACCCCCAGTTAATGGGCAAAATCCACAAATCCCTCCCTCGGCCTAATATAGACATTCAATGCAGATATTTTAGAGTTGGGCACCCTGTGTTCAATCCCAGCCCTGCCCTCCCAAGCTGTGTGCTTGGTGGGGGCGGGGGTCTGAGGGAGGTAATAACAGTAACGGCAGCTAACCGTTATGGAACATTCTCCATACACAAGGTAGTATTGTAAATGGGTCGACACTCAAACTCTGGAGTCAGGCTACCTAGGTTCGAAATCTGGCTCTGTTACTTACCAGCTGTGTGGCCTTGGGCAAGCTCTTTAACCTCTCTGTGCTTCAGTTTCCTCATCTGGAAAACGGGGCGAGTAATGGCACCTGTCTCACAGGTGGTCGTAAGGATTAAATGTGCTGTATCTTTAAAGTACTTAGGTCAATGGCTGGCACAGATCAAACCTTATCTAAAACGTAGCCACCATTGTTGGGATGCTCTGCTAAGTGCTTTGAAGTTATTAGACCTCTCCGGGCCACAGTTTTCTCCTCTGGAAAGTAGGAGAGATCACTTCTTGCCGTGAGGCTCTTGTTGTGACAGAGTGCAGTCATTCATGTAGGGCACAGCCCCGCACCCGGCCAGAGTGAGCCGCTCCGTGAACGGCAGGCACTGCTCGGTGCCCCCACCCGTTCCAATTCATCAGGCACAATTGCCTCACCCACCCTGAGCTGCCGTCGAAGGTCACGGCCGACAATCCCAGGCTCGCCTTCACTATTGGCCAAGAGGAAAAGAGTTCTATAACCAAAGCCATCTCCCGCATTCACCTCCTGTCCCATTGTACATGGGAACATGGTGCTGCAAGCACATTATTCCACTCCTGAGGACGCCGTGCCCTTCCCCCTCAGGCTCCTATTCAGCTTAGATTAAAAAGGCACTGCCTTTCGCAGCTGCCTTTCTGAAATATTTATCCTGCACACAGAATTCCAGCGCATGAGGCAGCCCCCTCTGATGCCTGGGAGACTTCTTTTTCTGGCAGCATGCCCACCAGGGGGCCAGGTGGTGATGGCCCCCTGAGCAGCGTGTGGACTAGTTTGGCCCCCCCCCCCCCGGGCTGGTGCGGGACACACTGCCCATAGCAGCCTTAATTCTACCAGGTCCTGCCTGCTGCCTTCACAGCTCCGTTCTGCCCTTAGAAGCCCCGGCAGGGCCTCTCTAAAAGGAACTTTCCTAAGTTCTGTATCCTGGTCACCTTCCTAGATGTCTCTCTCTCTCTCTCTCTCCTTCTCTCTCTCTGGCCCCCAACCCCTATTTGGGCAGACATCCTAGATAAGAATATCTGGCACCAAAGAGCTAAATGACCAATGACCTTGCATTTATTCTGATGTTATAGTTGGTTCGCTTATGCCCAGGATGTCCATTCTCTCTCTCCGCATCCCAGCTCCCAGGACACCAGCCTGCTTCAGAGCTACAGACTGCCACCACCCTCGGCCCATATCCCCACCCTACTTCCAGCCCCATTTTCCCTGGACAGTATGTTTGGTGGGCCTGAGTCACCTTGTCCCCCGAAAGAGTCAGGGTTCCCTGTCTCTCATGAACTGCTCCACATAGCTTGTCAGGAGAATGCAGATACACGGCTTTGAAAGTCCACCAATGCCTGAACTATATTTTAATTCATCCATTCACTTAAATATTTAAAGAGTTAAATAAATCTTTGAATTAAATATTTAAGGAATGCCTCTGTCTAGTCACTGTGCTAGGTGCCTGCAGTTCCAAGTCATATTCCTGCCCCCACCAAGCTCCCAGTCCAGCGGGGGAGAAAGACTAGGAAATAGATAACGAAAGGATGGAGTGATGGCTGGGACAATAGGGGCGCACACAGAGGGGAGAAACGCCCCAGCTTAGGGGTTCAGCAAAGACTTCCCAGATGAGGCTGTCCCTAGCTAAGTCTTAAAGGAGAAGGAGAATCAGTTAAGCCGACAGGGGAGTGGTGCAGCCTTCCAGGCAGCCAAGAGAGCAGCGGTATAGGCAAAGAGGCAGGAAATAGCAGGGAACCATTAGAATCCAGTTTGAACCACAAGTTGGAGAGGTGTGGAAATTGGGGCTGCAGAGGGGTGGGCCTAGGTTGTGGTTGGGGGGGGGCGCAGGCAACTCAGCCTAGTTTGCCCTGACTTTCCGTTTGCAGCACTGAGAGGTCCACATCCCAGGAATCCCCCTCCATCTCAGGCAAAGTAGGGGAGCTAGTCACCCTCGTTGAAAAGCTCTTTGTTGTATTAAAGGGCTTGGACATTTTGCAAAGGTGACCAGGAGTCCGTGGACGATAATAAGCAGGCAAGACATGATCAGATTTGTATTTACAATGTATGCAGAAAACCTACTCCAATTGCTTCTACAGTTGGGCACAGTGGGGACATCAACTATGGCATCTTAATGTCAGAGGATACTGACCACCAACACTTTGCCATGAAATTGATGGCTCTGCCGCTTCCTGCTGGCCTGCAGTCACAGAGGACCTCACAGAGGATCACTGGAGATGGAAGCTCTTCCCTCTGCACACCCACACGTCTCACGGTAGCCCACTCCACTTCCTGAGCGGCCCCTTAGATGACAAAATATAGAAATTCCAGAGACAGTTCAAGCATGCCATGGTTTTCCCAGACCAGCACAATTTCCAGCTAGTGCCTTACAGACTTTCAGAGCCACAGGGATCATATATCTAATGCAAGGGGACACCAGTAGCCTAAGGAAATCCAATATGGAGAGAATCCCACTGTAACAAGGTTGATGGATATCAACATTGCTGTGTTGGTTCAAATCTCATTAAGGCCAAGGAGGTTGCTTCCAGAGCGAAGAGAAGATGTGCTTGATTATTTATTAGTTTTATTTGTTTGCATAAAAAGATTCCACTTATATGGTTAATTGCAAGTAATACAACAACCAGGGGGTGAAGGGGGTTAGACAAAAGGGATGTCTGGTGGTAAAAACGGTCCTGGCAGTATTTATCCTTTCTGCAAGTATAGTATGAGATATTAATTATATAACTCTATTATAAATGGCTCTAATTATAGACACTATAGCTACCCAAGATATTAATTAAATCTGTCCTTTAAAGTGTTCTGTTGGTGATGTGCAAGAGTTTGTTCCTCCTTGGTGCTGGAGGAGGCAGGAAGAGCTTCCTGGGAAAGCACTGTGGGCAGGTGAGCAGAGAGCTGTTTTGCTGGGGTCTGTATGCAGGCAGCAAAGCCATACGGAAGATACAAGGGTCTCGGAGGAGTACCTGGCCAAGCAGGCAGTCTGAAGTGAGACAGAGAAAAAGCCCCTGAGAAGCACACATGGGGGTGTGGTCAGCGCCCCAGGGATGTGGCCGGATCAGAGCAATGCTAGGGGACTGAAGAGTCAGGGAAGCAGAGGTGGCCATGCCAGGCTGGTGTCGGGGTCCAAAGTGGTTGTCACTGTCCCATCTCTATCCTTTCATCCATAGCAGCCACTCAGGGGTCAGTTTCAGAACATAACCGGGAAATGGAAAACAGATGGACATTTTCTAGTGAACTGAGGGTGAATGGAAAGAAAATGGACATTTTCTGGTAAATTGAGGGTGAGGTATGGGCACAAGTGTCTTCCTGATCTCACTTAGAATGTCCCTTATCACTGTCACGGCTTCGTAGCATCCCATCCCAATTACACATCTTCCTCTCAGTAAGAACTTACTCTTACTCTCTAAATAGGTCTTACTCTAACCTTACTCTTGGTTTCCCCACCCCATCATCAGAACCTCAGTGTCGCTGTTCCCTGCCCCTCCTCCAGCTGGCCTGCCTGACCTTCAACCACAGGGCAAGTTCTCAGCTACATGAGGCTATACAGCCGACCTCGCTTGCCCGCCATGGAGCCCCACTGCCTCCTCCTCTATCAAGACTCAGTTTGGGCAGCAGCATCTCCAGGAAGCATCTCTCTCCCCCATCCCTGCCCATGCTGGGAAAGGAATTCAAGAGAGGTTGAGTCATTTGCCTATGATCACATGGCCTACAAGGAGTGAAGCCAGGGCTGAACTCAGGCCCGTGAGCCCCCACAGATCCATGGGCCTGACACTGAGTCTGGGATGAGGAACCAGAAAAATACAACAAAGGCCCTGTCTTCAAGGAGCTCAGAGGCCGGTCTGGCCCGCATCCTGCCAGAACCCCCTTGGCAGCGCCCGGGATGTGTATATTGGTCATCTATTCCTTCGCAGCAGAAGAACACCGTCAAAGGTAGCATCCAGCCAGCTCTGGGCTGGGCACCTAGAGGCTCTGGCCAAGACAAAGTCAGCTTTTTACAAAAGGGAGCATTTCTTCTGCCAGTGCCTCCCCCATCCAGCTCTCCATCTGCCATTCCGAAAGCCAATCCGAACGAGATGCTTTTATCACGACCAGCCCTATCATAGCGAATAGCGAGATGGCGCTCTCTATTAAAGGTGCGTGCTGACTCCGCGAGTGGCGTCTATCAGTGATTCAGTGCGTGCACACGGCGCCACCACCCCGCGTCTGCCAGGGAACTGATAAGGTGCCTCTCGTGGGGTTTTGACAAGCAGCAGCTTGGGGAGACGCTTCAGGGGCCCCGCAGAGCCAGAGGCACGTTGCCAAGGAATAAAGTCAGGAGTAGACGAACAAAGACCAAAACAATATCCCAAAGCGATGAAGACTGGCCATGAGAATGAAGCAGGCACCCCCAAAAAGCCCAGCCCCTGTTTTCAGATGGCCTGAAAGAGTCCACTGCAACTTGGAAAGGGAAATAAAAATGACATGTGCAGCAGGGCCAGGTCTGTGACAGCCGAAGCGGGGGGTAGAGAAACGTGTTTGCGGTACACATCACTCCACCGCACATGGAGCTTGTCTCGTACACACGCTCCGTGAAACCCTCTCCGCGCCCCCGGAGATGAGCTGTTTGTTCCAGGCCCAGACAGCTCCGCCTCGTCAAATGCTGCCTCCTCTGATCTTCCGCCTGCCTCCCCCCAGCATCACCATCTTAATCCATTCAGAAGGCTGCTACCCAAATGAACCTTCACACGCTTCCCATCGTTCCTCTCCTCAAGCTGTTAGACCCCAGCTCCTGGCTCCTTCAACTTACACCAGCAAAAATGCCTCTTCCATTTTCCCAGAGCAATGAAATGAGACTGAAATCCTGGAAGTTTTGGTGGAATGGCTAAACCTTGGCCCTGGGAAGCAGGAGACCTGGCTTGTCATTTTCATTAACTCCTTGAACCTCACTGGGTCTTGAGTTTTGTCTGTATATTAGGCATGGAAGTATTTTATTCTGAATACCTGTCATTTTTGGAAACCTCTTCCAACTCGAAGGTCCCTGATCAAACCAAAGTCCACAGTTCCCCATCTTTTGTTCACATGTTCTACACACTAGGAACACGGAAGGAAGAGGTGTGGTCCCTCCCCCACGGAAACCATGCCCAGTGGAGAGTCAAGCATGCAAATAACCAAACACGGTGAGTGGGGCAAACATGTTGTAGCCCAGGGCTCTGTGGGACCTGAGAAGAGTCTCTGTATCTGCCTGGAAATAGGCAGAACAGACCTGGGGATGAGTTCGAGGTTAATGGATGAACAAAATGGGCAAAGGCTTTCCAGGCAGAAGGAAGAGCCAGTGCAAAGGCACGAGGCTATGACAAAGCACGAGGCAGCACCCTGCCAAGCTCGCTGACCACATTCCTACTTGCCCTGTTCTATTGCCTGCTGGGGACAGTGTAGCCAACATTTTTCAGCTTTTTACAGATTCAACTCCTTTGTGCTACTGATAAGAAAGCAAGACCTGGAAAAAAGACAGGATCAGAACCAGGTGTTCCGATTGCTGTCTAGTGCTCTTTCCCCATTCCATGTGTTTGCAGCCTTCTTTGGGCCACCTTATCACTCGCAGTTCCCTCACTGGGAATGCTCTTACTTCTGGAACTCTTTCCACCCCATTACTTTCTTGACAACGGAACTCCACTAAGAGTGCCAAAACGGGAGGGCAGAAAAGTGGGGCATAGGAAACATACCACTTGGGGAGATAAATCCTTGTTAAATGCACGTACGTGTCAAAACCCTGCTTTAGCATCACTTCATCCAGGAAGCTCTCCCTGACTACTGGTTCAGGTCAGGTGTCCCTCCTTTGTTTTTCCAGAGCCCTAATGCTAATGCCTGAGCACCTGTCATACCTTGCCGTAATTATCCTTCTATTCACTCACTGTCTTCCCTGCCAAACAGAGCACTCCAGACAGCATCTGGTATACAGCTCTTCAATGAATAGTTTTGGATGGATGGATGAATGGATGGACGGACGGACGGACGGATGGATGGATGGACAGATAAACAAATCTATTTCTTTGTGAGACAGTGTGAAATAGTAGAAAGAACTAAGGAAACTAATGAAAGGACTAAGGTTCAAGGGCAGCTCCACCACTCATCGCACTATGGCTTTGGATGAGGTTCCCATCCCTCAGAACCACCAGCTCCTCTTCTGTGCTGGGGAATCTGAAGGCTCCTGTCTCAGGGTTGTCCTGAGATGTGAACGTGATGATCAATGTGAAGGTGCTTTGTAAACTACCGCGTGCTGTGTGTACATGTGACCTGTATTTACCAATCGGGATGCTTCAGGCAGCAAGAAAATCTATTTTAACTTAGCTTAAACAAGGAAATGTGTTAGCCCACATAACCAGATATGCACAACTAGGAACCATTCTGAGCCGGAAGTAACTACAGACAGTAGAAAACGTGAATTTTCTTAAAACAATCTCCATAAACTTGCCTTTCCCTCTGTGACATGTCCGGCTTTAAAAGAGCAAGCTAGGGCGGTCACACCCTACCTAAATGACAACTGACTGAGGCTACCTGTGAGAAACAAGTCCATGATGCCTTGTAGCCGTTTGTTTCAGCAACAGGTTACGCCTATAGACATTCGATTCTTTCACCTAGTCTCCCCCAAAATCCTCCGCAGCCACCCTGCCTAGATATTTACAGTGATACTTGTGTTTTTTAATAAAAATGAATCTTGTGAGGAGAAGCTAATAAAATAATCATAAATACATACCCACCCACCATCAGCACCAGAAGATAAAAAATAAAGAGCTACAGGAATGCCAAGAGATAATAACATGGGATTCCTTTGTTGAGACCCTCCAGGGGAGCGTGTGTTTTATTAGGTAGGGGTGCCAGGACCTGAACAGCCGCACAGATAAAAACATGAGGCTCTCGTGTTATCCTGTAGATAAATCCAGATGCATCCAAGCCACGGCATCCAGCAGGCCGTGTACAGAGACTGCCAACTGTATGCGCAGGACAGCACCGGCTCACAGAAACTTCTCATACCTAATTTAATAGGAAGGCAAGGCTGGGAGCACAGGAAGTTCAGAGAGACACAGAGCAAGAGCTGAGTTTGGAGGGGAGGGCGTAGCTATTAAGAGGCAAGCACTAGGAAAAGAACTACCCAGAAGAATTCTGCTGGAATAGAAGGCAAGGGAGCAGCGATGCACTGCCTTGCTTACCCAATGCATGGTCTCTGGTCTGTGCCCACCTCTAGGGTGAATTTAGACATGTCTGATTTTGAGCAGCTGCAGCGAGGAGACAGGGCACCTGCAGGCATCTCCTGCCATCCCCTCATGAAGAGTCTTTACCCAGATGTGCAGAGCGGAGTGTGGAAAGGCATAACCGGTTGCCGCCAACCAAGAAGTCGGACAAATGACTCTTCATCGAGTGGCTCCAGGTAGCCGGCCTTGGGGTAACGTTTGCAAGTGTCATCTTCCAGGAGGAGCTTTCGATGAGGCTACAGAGGAGGCCATCAGTGTCCCAGTGCTGGGTGAGCCAGGCAGCATCCAACCAGAAGGGACAGATACAATCAAAGTCCGTCTTTGTGTGCCAGCAGACCTGCCGGTCAGAAGGGAGGTGGGGCAAGGTCCTGATAAAGAGACAGGGGTAGGCATCAAATCCAAAGAGTAGAAAAAGCCTTGTAGGGGAATTAAGTAATGTCAAGGACACCAAAGTGCCAGGTAGGGCAAATAGCTGGGGAACAATGTTGGGGGAAGGTTGCACATCCCAAATATCCAGATTCTGAACTGTTCTGGATTCACGGTATTTCCAGAGTTCAGCCTTCTTAAAATCAAAAGGAGAGACCATTTAAAAAAGGGGGGGGGAGTTGACCCAGCTCAGCAGTTTCTGGTTGGAGGCTCTTGCTGTTTCTTCCTATTGTGCAGAGTAAGAATGGAGACATAAAATCCACTTGCATCATTGCAACATGAAAGTTCAGAACAACTGGCTTCTGCTGAAGCCCAGGAATGGCTGGGGATCTCCCAACTAGGTGCCACCAGAGAAAAGGCCACGGTGCCCCACGACCATCCAGCTGCCCCTAGGTCACCCCCATTATCCTGCACCAGGCACGATGACAAATCATCCTTCATGAGGACAGTGATGAGGGGTTTTGTAAATAGATAATTATTTGTAAAACCTTTTAAGACAAATTTTCTTTGAATGCATCGGGTATTTAGATTCCTAGATAAATGGTCAGCTACTGGAGCTGAAAAAGAGTTACGAGTGCCCATTACCGTACACATAATAAATAACAAGACAACGAGATTATTTGTGAAGTCAGAAAAGCATGTGTTTCAGGGGGAAAAACAGATCAGTCATACATGGGGTAAACGATGGTCATCATTGCTACGAAATGTACATACTGAGTTTGGCTGTTTGGGCAGCAAAGAGAGATCTACCCTTGTTTAAGTTATAAATTATTATCAAAATAACTCAACGCCGTGTTTTCAGGTAGGTGATCTGGATTAAAACCATTACACCTTTTCTGAGGGGGAAACACATCTGTGGTGTGGGGTAAATTACATCTTTCAGCCTCCACTTGCTCGCCTGTAAAACCAGACACCTACCTCTCCTATTACTCTTTCATTCGACATCGAACAAACATTCATCAGTCCCTGGCCACATGCAGCCGCATCCCACAGGCTGGGGCTGCAGAGGTGAACAGGACAAGGTCACTGTGCCTCATGTGTAAGTGAAAAGAGGAGGCTGAAGAGGCAGGAAAAGCCAAGCTTTCTCTTAGACTTCCAAGTAGGGGGCTGGGAATCTGCTCCCAGGTGCACGCGTGGGTCTGGAGACATAAACTTGGACATTATCAACACAAAGATGGAAGATGAAGCCAAAGGGCTGAACAAGGACATCTACGAGGTCCTCGAGAAGGACGGACTAAGGACTGAGCCCAGAGGCACTTGACATTCAGAGAAAGAGCCAATGAAGGAGGTTGAACAGGTGAAACCGTTAGCATGGCAGAAATAGCAAGAGAATGTGAACATCGCAAGGAGAGAGAGAGTGATCTGGTTTTGAAGGAATGATACAGGGTAATAGATGGAAACGTTTGAGCATAGTGTCCAGGGAAGGGATGAGGCGACTCTCAAAGTGTTACTTGCCTCTCCTAGTTTCAGAGAGAATCAGACAGTACAGGATTTCAGATAAGGAAGAAATCAGTGTAGACTGGAGAGACAAACAATATCCCCCATCCCGATTAAAAAGAAAAAAAGAATACAATAAGACTGGTTAAGGTTAGAACGAATTTTCCCTAGAAACTCCAATAGCCCAAATGGCCAAATGTTGTGAAATGTTTACAATACACTGCTGATGCAGCCTGGAGGCCCTGAAATCTGGTTTCCGCACTCATTTCTCAGGCCTGGTCTTTCCACCAGCTCATGGCGGTGGGGGCAGGATTCTGGAGCAGGGTTCAGCCTGCCTCAGCGTGGAGCCATTCTTGTTCGGGCCCTACCCTTCAAACACGAAGACATGGGGACTAGGTGCTGGAGGCTCCACCGCTCCCCTCTGCGGCATCCCCAGACATCCGGAGAGAGCCCTGCCAGCCCGGCTCTGTTGTCCCTCTGAGCAGCTAGAAAAGAGGTCTCGCTGACAGCCATTTAAGATCCAGGCCACGCTCCATCCGAAGAAAATACAAACCCAGCTGTCATCTAACCCACAACAAATCTGGGCCCTCCAGTGGTGATCTGAATGGATGGAGCACCAGAGAAAGCCGCCAGACCTCAAAGGATAAAGGGACCTAATGGAAAGAATCCAAATAATCCCCCGTTGTGCACTTTTCAGCTGGGGAAGTGCATGCGCATTCACGGCTTCACGAGATCCTGCGGCATAAATAAGGGTGCTACCCCTCTTTCCCAAATAAGGAAACTGAGACACACAGAGGGGGAAGCGGCTTCCCTGATAGCACATGACGCATTTAGTAGCAAAGCTAGGATTCTATCCAGGTTTCCTGATTCCGTGCCGGCAGGGTTACCACGAGGATCCAATGAGACATGGACATGGGTATGTGTAGGATTCTGAGATGCCGGGCCTCACAAACTAGAATGAGGACAGCTGAAGTTTGGAGCTTCCCCTGAAATCCTGACTATCAATCACTGGGCAGGTTATTCTCAACCTCCCCAGCCCTTGATTACTTACCCTAATGGTACCTATCCTCCTTCTAGAATGGTGGTAAAAATGAACTAAGAAAATGGAAAGTGCACAGCACAGTCTCCGGTACACCATAGGTGCTCAATAAATGTCAGCTACTTTCAATAGCAATAACAATATTTTCCATTATTTGAGTGGCCTTGGGCAAGCTGCTTTTCTTTTTTGAGTGATAGGTGTCCTTGCCACTCAAACGAAAGGAAGCTAAACTAGACTCGGTCGGAAGGGGGTAAGAACATGGTGATTCGGAATGAAGACTGGCATTGGGTGGTGAGGATTTAAGTTCAGGCTCCCCCTGAAAGTTACTGTCTCAAAACCGCATTGCCCCATCAGTAAAGTGAAGATGAGAAACAATACCTCCCAGCTGGGATTCTTCTGAAGATTAAATGAAATCATGAATGTGGAATTCTTAGTACAGAATAAGACATAGTAAATGCTCAACAAACTTGGTTCATACAGTTGTTTCCACTTCTCTGCAGTTCTTTTCCAACGATGGCAAGGATTATAGAGGACAACATGCTGAGACCCCGTTTTCCCATCTGTAGAATGGGGGCTTGGACTAGAGGATCTCAAAGAACCTCCACCGCTGACATTCTCTGGGGCTACGGGTAGCTCAAGGCCAATGCCTCTTCCCATGGAGCTCCGGAATCCACCCAAAACTCAGAGTTGAAGAGCCCAGCTGGCTGCTGTTACACAGCTTGGAAGCCACTTCTCCTGGCACATGTCCCCTTAACATTAACTGTCAGCAAAACCTGCCTTTGAGGCAACTGCAAATGAGGTATCTGTGCCGGATGGAGAGTCAGCAAGTGCGGGCGCCATGTTCTCCTCTATCGTTACCCAACTCCATCCTCTGACTTAGCACATTCCTGGGTCATTTCAGGACACAAAGAAAGTTTCGGAGGGAAGAGAGGACAGCTCTCCCCCTTCCTTCCTAAATATATATTCTACTCCATGTTCTAATTACTCTCCTTTCGGTCCAAAATATTTAGCAGAAACATATGAGAAGCGGGCGAGCACCTGCCACAAGCGGTGTCACATGAGGCCTTTATTGCTCAGAGTCCCCTGATATCAGATGACGTACTCTCTCCTGCACAAAAGCTGCATCTGGGTAATTAGAATCAGACTGTGCGGCAGAGTTTGAGAAAAACTTGCTGAACAAAATGTTATCGTACAGCTTCCTCTCTTCCCCATCTCCCAAGACCAGCTCAATGAAAAGACTTGTCCAATAAGAAGACTTAACCATTTCCTCATTAGCCATTCTTTCACCCATTCAGGCCAAATTGGTATTTGATGCAACAGGGAAATGTGTCGAGTACACTATTAATCAGGCTCAGCAAAGGAAAGGTCAGGGGGGTTACTGGCACAATTACGGGATATGGGCAACAGGCCAATGAGAGAGCGCGTTGGGGAGGAGGGGAAATCGATGCCGATGAAATTATGGAGGGTTATGAATAGTTGGAGGCAACTGAAAGGCTGATTCTGCCCGAGCTGGACACGTGCAAGGCCTCTATCTTCAACTGTTTTCAACTGTTTATTATTATGATGGGGAAAACTTCTTGGCTCCAAGGCAACGAGTACAGAGAAGTGAACCCGGAAGGCTGCAACCTGGTCTTGGGAACAGGAATCACTCGCAGCCAAAAATTCAACTGGAAATGTATCAGCCTGGCTAGAGCTCCAACAAGGAAAAAGATGTCAAGGTGCCCACTGAAGGGAACTAGGCTTGTTATCTTTCGATTTCCTGATGCAGCTGTTCAATATTTTCAACAGCCTCGGGGGGACATGGGTTTCCAAAAGTCTTTTCCAGATCAAGTGTGCTGGGGTCTACAAATGGCCCCCAAACTGCCTTAATTGGGCATTGATTCTTCAGAATCGATGTGCATTTAATTCTACAATAAAATGGTAGCGAACCATCTAGAAGATCTCCCTAGGGCACAGCTCAAAGAAAATCTCTGAGCAAGTCCCCAAAGTTTGCAAAGGATGATGCACCGGAAACGAAGCACCTGCATTAAAACCCTCAATCCCTGTCAACAGGCGTGGCTGTGGAAAAAGGAATCACATTAAACTATAACTACAGAGAGGATTATCCACCTAGTTTATCAAACACAGAGTAGACCAGGCAGAAATGAAGTTGTGGTCATTTTATAAGGGATTTTAGATTATTAATCTGAATCGTCGATGAAAGCTTTCATTAAGTTGCACCCTAGGAATTGATTTGCAATGGGTCGTTCCCATGTGCTACGCAAACTTGCTGTAGAAAATTAGTCATCCTAGACTCCCTGAAGAATACAGACATGACATCCGGGCATCTGTTAAGTTTGCTCAAAAACATATGCGAGCCTTTTTTTAAAGAACCATAATTACATCCTGCTGAACCCTCCAAGGACCCTGCTAACTGCCTTTGTATTACAACATCCATTTCCCACTTAGGCGGGCTCGGCTCTGCTATTTAGATGTGCGTGGCAATCTGCTTGCTCCTCTAGCACGCTTTCTTGGCTAGAGGCTACACATGGTCAAGTCCTTCCATGCTCAAAACACCGTACTGGGAAGAAGCGAGCGTTGTAGGGTGCAGCGTGCGTGCATCCTTGGTTAAAATGAAAGCAGGAATTTAAAGCTCAAAGGGACCTTAGCATTCACCTGGGCCAAGTCTCTCATTTTCAGATGGCACCACTGAAGACCAGAGAGGGAAGTGGCAGGCCCAATGTCACACAGCTCAAACATGAAACAGTACAGGGCAGAGCAGTGAAAAGATGAGGCTGGGGCGTAAGACAGACAACAAATCCATGCGTTGTTATTTACTTGCTACGTGACTTTGAGCAAAGCACCTCACTTCCCCAAGTCTCAGGTCCTTTATTTGCAAAATGGAAACTGTAACAGTGCCTGGGATAGAAGAAGCACCCAAGGAACATCAGCTCTTAGGATCCTTTTCACTTTCACAAACATGACCTTATTTCATCTTCCAAACGACGTGACCAGGGGGGAAAAACTGGAATCACCTAACCCCTCATTAGATGAGAACACTGAGGCTCACGGTAGTAAAATGACTCTTCCAAGGCCACACAACCCCAGTCCAGCTTCCCACAATCCCGCTGAAGTACATGGGGGGAGCTGGGCCCCATTCAGTGTCCCACCTTGCTCAAAGATGAACAAGGAGGCTTGGCTTGGAAGGAGGACGCTTGCTTGTTTGCGACTGTAGGAGGGCAGAATTATCATGGCTGTCACTCTCAGGGCTTCAAATCCTGCAGGGCTTCTGGATCTGGCTGGTTGTTCCCTGCCCAGGGGAAGGGAAGAGAGCAGTTGTATCCCCAAACCTGCTCCTGGAGGTTGGGGGCATGTGCATATTGGGAGGGGGGCATATTACTTCTTCAGGATTCTACTGCATGTTTTAAAGCTGACATCAGAGCGCTTGTCAATGCTCCATCAGCCTGCCCTCCTGACCCCTAAATCTGGCCTCTGGGAAAAATCTAATTGCCTACTCTGAGTGACACCAGAGCCATGTGAGTGATAAAGTTATATACAGTCACTCTGTGATTATGTGTCCTAATGGAAGGAGAAATGCGTTGAATGAATGCACGAGTGAATGAATGAATGAATGCACACCAGGGTTACTTATGCTAAGCTCTGGAGTGCAATAGAGTGATGTCTCCATTACTGTATCTTCTGGGAACTCAGTCCCTGTAAGGATATTAGCCAAGGACAGAGCTACGAGAAAGCCGCAGGGACTGTCTTAAATATAGACCCTAAATATCGGGCTTCTCCAGGCTTCACTTTAGGAAGGTTTCCAGCCCTTCAGGCCAACAAGGACAGACATACAGCTCAGGCAGGATGGGCTACTAGGAGGGAGACCAGCCCAGAGGGAGGCAGAGAAGCATCCAAGGGCAGATGGGCTAGAGGTGTGCCACCTTATTTAACAGAGCCTATGGGAGGCTTTCTGAAAAAGCTACCACCATAAGCAATACCCTATATCCAATATCTGTTCATTCACTAATACATTCACTGCTGAACTGAAAAGATCTTAGAGAACCTGCAATGTGCCAGACATGAGGCCAGAAATACAAGAACAAGTAAGACTTGGCCTAAATCCTTGAAAAGCTCACTGCTAAGTAGGAGAGACAGTCAAGGAAACAGCTGTCCACAACCAAGTGTGAGAAGTCCACCACAGAGGTCAGCTCCAGGGGCCCTGGAAACACAGGGGAGGGGCCCCCAACCTAGCCAGGGAGATGGTGGTCGGAGAAGGCTTCCCAGAACTGACTCCTGATCTGAATCTTCAAGGAGGACAGTCTAGCACGGTCAGCAGATGGTTGTTCTTGATGGAGGGAACAGCATATGCAAATGCTCAGAGGCTGTGAGAAGATCCTGAGCCATCAGGAAATTACAAATGGTGCTGTGTGATGAGGATTGAAGGCCTGGTCCTGGGTTACTCTGGGGATGACAATTCTGGGGCTCGGTTTTCTTGTGCGCACAGTGATGACTCTAGATTTAAAAACCCTAATATCAAAGGGGGGATCCAACCAGACCTTAGACACCTGCTCTAGATGGTGCTGCAAACAGAAAGTGCAGAGCTGACACAAGTCATGGTTGGAACAGTCCAGCAGCTACAGAGCATGGCTCTGAAGCTCTAGCTAGTTGTCTCTTTAATATTAGGCGTAGTGGGATAGTGTTAGGCGTGACAAGGAGCTGCCATGTATCAAGCTCTCACTATGCATTAGACAGTCTCAGTGTTTTCTGAAAAGTGTTATTCTCCATATTTTACAGATGAGGAAACAGGCTCAGAGCCGAGAAGCAATTTGTACATGGTCCTATCCTAAGGACTGAATTCAGGAATCCATCTGGGGTCTGTTTGACTGGAGATCCAGCTCTTCCCAAGACATCCTTCTGCCTCCCATCCACCACTGGCAGCGCGAGCAAGTGCATCCCAGGGACCTGAAGCCCTTCTTCAACTCAATAGCCACAGTCTTGTCCCCGTAGCAGCTCCTGGCTCCCCTCTGCAAACGGGCCTCGCAGGGAAAGCTGCAGAAAGGCAATGCTGCTGGGCGAACTGAGCAGGAAGAGCAGCCCTGGCTACAAGTGAGGGGGGGCCATCTCCAGCCCTCCCTCCAACCACCCAGAGCTTCAGACCTAGACGGGCTCTGCAGAGCGTGTATAGTCCTCAGGCCCAGCTGCTGCCTTTCTGTGCGACCAGCACGGGGCTCTGAGGAGCCAGAGTCTCCTGACATCATGCCCCCAGGTAACCCGACCCCTGATGACTGTTCCCTCCTCACCCCTTCTGGGCCCATCCTGCAGGCACAGGGGAGAGGTCAGCCCCCAGGGGAAGGAGCCAGGTGGGGATCCTTTTAGTGGCTGCTGAAATGAGAGATAATTTTGGTTACTGACAACTCCCCTAGGACTTCCCCATTCTCAGAGCTGCTCCTAATTCTCTGGCTGCTTTGAGAACACGACCTGCTTCACTTCACACTGAAGGAGCAAGGGTGGCTCTCCCTTTGGGCTTACACTCCGCATTAGCCGGCCCAGAGCAGAAGTAGGTGTGGTCAGGTGCTTTTTACTCCAAGAAGATAAACACTTAGGAATAGACTTTTAATTTAATCACTGACTCGTGTCCTCTGTAAAATGGGTCTAAGTACCAGGCAAAAACTAAGTGTATTTAAATGCAATTCTAAGTCAGCAGACATGAGGGAAAGCATGATATTTACAACTTCTTCAAGTCCACTGGGTATTTACGGAGTGCTGCTACAAGCATAGTCTCTGATCAACTCTGGAGGATAAAAACCAATATGAGACTCAAACTCCACTCTCCAGCGTCTTACTCTCTAATTGGGAACACAACTCCCGTCAATACAGCTGTCTCTGCTCTTGCTCGGCATTTCCTGGATAGCTACTCTCTACCTGGTACCTGCTAAATATTTGTGTTATCTCATCTGATCCTCGTAATAGGGCCAGGATATCGCCGCTATTGTTTTTCCCACTGACCAAAGGAGGAAGCTAAGGCAGAGAGGTGAAGTCACCTTGTGAAGGCCACAGAGCAGGGATTTTCATTGTTCGACTCCACAACTCTTAACCCACATGTGGTTCAATGAAATCACGGATCAGGTAGGAAAAAGCGAGAGACAGTTGAATAGAGTCAGAGAAGAAAGAACAAGAGAAGGGCACCTGGGTGGCTCAGTTGGTTGAGTGTCTGACTCTTGGTTTTGGCTCAGGTCCTGATCTTAGGGCCCTGGAATCGAGCCCCGCGTAGGGCTCCGTGCTCAGTGTGGAGTCTGCTGGAGATTATCTCCCTCTCCCTCTGCTCCTCCCCTGCGCTCTCGCTCTCTCTAAAGTAAATAAAACCTTTAATTAAAAAAAAAAATAGAGAAGAGATAGAGACAGTTTCAAGTGGAAAGAAACATGAGGTGAATCTTGGAGTGTGGCTAGGGGTGGCTGGTTGGAGAAGGGAGAGGAAGGGGAAAGTGGACAGATCCCAATCTGTTCCCACGACGAAAGCCAGTCCTGTCCACGACAGCCCAAACACAAGCTCTCTCTCCATGCTATGTCATCCACATTCCTGGAAACTGTGCTCTAAACACACCTGAAAAAGCACCTCAGGAAGATCATTTCTAGTTCATTCTTTGCAAAAGACAGAGAGAGGTGAATTTCTTGCCCTCAAAAGGAAGCTCAGGTGTGCTTCATGATAAAATTTTGCCCAGAGATCTTCCTATGAAGGGTGGTCAAAAGTCAAAATATTGTTGTGGGGTCAACCTCGCTTTGCATATTGAACAAATTCATTTCAAGTAACAAGAGACCCCAATTTTCTAAAGTGCTCTGAGTAGAACTCTATGATGACATCTGTAAAGCAAACCACTTTTTGCTGCAGTGGAAAACAGGTCCTTAACTCGTATCCCTTGCAAATCAAGAGGTTTGTGTACGAATGCTTCACTGTTACCGCTATGGTAGCATCTGCCTGTCTCAGGTCACTGGGCCCAGCCGTAGCCCTCCACGAGCAGGGGCTCCAGGGCTCCGGGTGCACACTGGGGGGACACAGAGAGGCCATGGCCACAATGGCCTAACAGTGGCTGCAGACCCACTCACACACAACTAGAATCAACGCTGGAAGATTGGGAGAAACGGGGTACCACTGGCTGCTTTCAGAAAACTAGGCAAGGAGCTTCAGTTGGCCCGAGAGGATCAAGTCTGGCCATGTGTCTGAGACATAAGTGGGTGGGCATCCCTCTTTCAGGAAGCAGGGCTTCCCTTCATGGGGAGGCAGTAATGGCAGATGGCAGAGTAAATTTAAAAAAAAAAAAGACAGCTAAGGCTTTTATGATACTGTGGTATAATAAGAAATACATATTTGGTCTTCATCCTCAGCTCCTGGCTCAGAGTTTCAAAAACCCTTGGAATTTCCCGAGAGGGGTGAGAGAAGCGTCTTGTCCTTGGGTATACCTGGGTATCAGCTAAGGAGATGACTCTTGGGGGGCCCCTGGGTAGCTTCAGGATGGGGCTGGTTGCCAGAGAAACCAACCATGTGCTTAGAGGGTTGGAAATTTTAGCCCCCTGCCCCTCCAGCCTCCAGGAAGGGGAGAGAGGTTGGAGATTGAGTTAATCTCCAATGGTCAATGATTTCATCAATTGTGTCTCTGCAATGGAACCTCCATAGAAATTCCTAAACAAGGGGCTTAGGAGAGCCTCAGAGATGGTGCACACACTGAGGTGATGGGAGGGTGGCTCACCTAGGAGAGGCCTGGAAGCTCCACAGCCCTTCACATGCCTTGCCCTATGCATCGCTTCCATTTGGCTGTTGTATCCTTTATAATAAACCGATCATCGTAAACTGTTCTCCCGAATGTTGCAAGCCATCCCGGCAAATTACTGAACCCAAGGAGAGAGTCACAGGAACCCACAATTTAACACTGGTTGGTCAGAAGTACGAGGGGTCTGGACTCGCAATTGGCATCTGAAGTGGGGGCAGTCTTGTGGGACGAAGCCCTAAACTCGTGAGCTGTGACCCTAACTCTAGGCAGATAGTGGCCGAATTCAGTTTGAATTGTAGGACATTCAGCTGGTGTCAGAAAATTGGTCAGTATGGGGAAAAACCCAACCTGGTGTCAAAAAACCCCTATATCTGGTGTCAGAAGTGTTCTGTGGGTAGCAGAACTTTAGATATTCCTGGGTTTGATTTTCTGCTTGCTCAGGTCTGAGCTGTGGGAAACTCGGGAAGATTACCCCAGCTAAGTTTTCTTAACTGTTAAATGTGGAGGACAGAAATAATAATACCTACATCATTTGGACTGTCAAGAAGATTATCTGGAGAATGGGCTCCGGTGTATAGAACACGCTCAAACATGAACTGTCGAATGTTTGGATGATGGGACAAATGAATGAATCATCGCTAATACTTCCACAAGCACTCAGTAAGTGCAAGGCACTTTTCTAAGCGTTATTAACTTGTTTAAGTCTCAGAACAGCTCTAGAAGGTTGTTGTTATCCCCGTTTTACACATGAGGAAACTGAGGCACAGAGATGCTAACTAGGTCACTGACGCTTCCACATCAAGGAAGTGGCAAATTTGAGTTTCAAACCCAGGTGTGAGGAGGGAGCCTGTGTTCTACTGCCCTAGGTTAGGATGCTTTGCACGGTGTTTGACACATGGTGAATGTTCAACAATCGGGAGGTGTTACTGTTGTTACATTGTTATTTATGTACAGGACAGTGTTTCCCAAACTGAGGTTACTTTTTGAAAATGTCAGTGGCCGTGCAGAGCCAGGGTAGCTCAATTGGCTGAGCGTCCAACTCTTGGTTTCGGCTCAGGTCGTGATCTCAGATCAGAGTCTGCTTGAGTTTCTCTCACCTTCTCCCTCTGCCCCTCCCCAACACCCTCTCTCTCTCTCTCAAATAAATCAATCTTTTAAAATAACAAAAATATGAAAAAAATTAAAATGTCATGGCCATGATTTTTTTTAAATATTTTACTTATTTGATAGAGAAAGTGAGAGAGAGAGAGAGAGAGTGCGCGCGCGTGTGCATGCAAGCATGAGTGCGGGGAAGGGGTAGAGGGAGAAGTGGACTCCCCGCTGAGCTGAGCAGGGAGCCCAACACCGGGCTCGATCCCAGGACCTGGGATGATGACCTGAAGGCAGATGCTTAACCGACTGAGCCACCCAGGAGCCCCCAGCCATGATTTTATTCTAATGGATTTTAGAAAGAAGAAATAAGTAGCCCATCAAATTCAGGATTTCATTGATAGTATCCTTGTGACAAGGGTAAATTTTTTTAAAGCGAGCCAATTTAAAGACAAGAGGTAATAATAACATGGCAGAAATCAGGTCAGTGATATATTAATGCCTGATAATGAATGGTATTTGATGGAAAGGGAAACAGGTTTTGAAGTCATGCAGACAGAGCTGGCTACAACACCCAGGTCTACCACTCTCAACTGTTGAACCATGGGAAAGTTACCTAGCTTCTCTGAGCCTTTATTTTTCCACCTGTGAAATGGGTACAATGGCACCACCTCTCATGTGTTGTTGAAGTGAGGATTCAAAGTAACAGTGTCCTAAAAGCACCTGCACCCCAAGGCCTCAGAATGGCCTCTCCAGCCCAGCCCCACTCTCCCATCTGCATTGTCCTCACTCACGTCCCTGTCCCCTCTACCTCACCCTCCTCAGTCTAGCTGAGCTCCACCATCAATTGGCGGGCACCATTCTGTGGGCCCAGGGATTCTCCTCACAGCTCGACTCCAGGGGCTGAATCCCTTCTGCCCCCTCAGTTATGTTGATAATAAAATTTGGAGACTCCATAGGAACCTAAATGGGAAGATACTCCAGGGACATGGGCAGAAATTAGATTTTTTTCAATTACCGTAGGCAAAGCGCTTCGTGTTGTTCTAGTAATGCCAACTGCGTTTTGCCAGTTCCCTCTTTACAGTCCTACCCCGGCCCTGCCAGTGATTGATGGCCACGAGACAAGAGAGCACACACATCCAGCACTCCCATTTTCAAGCATCCTTGATCTCAATCAGCAGAGTGAGTGGGTTCCCTGGGCTTAGCGTAATGGCCTGAGGATCGTGGAAGGTGGCCAGGGAGGGAGACACGCTACAGCTGGGACCTTTGCCCCACCTTACAAGCGGACAGAAGCCCCTAAAGCGACCCACATACCAAATGCCAGCAAAAGGCTGGATGAAGGAGGCCAAGAATCTCACACCACTGCAACAGGAGCAGAGGTCCAGGGGAAGGCAGGACTCGCCCAGTCGTAGCCATCATGCCAGGTGATGGGCCAGGACTGGAACCCAAGACTTCTCAGAAGCGTGGCTTTCTTCAGACTTCTGTAGACAAGGAATGGTGGTCCCAAAGCAGACCCCCTAAGACCTCACTAACAAAGTGCAATTTCTCATAGCTTAGCATGAATTCAGAGACAGATACAGGAGAACTCACTTTTGGTCAGCACCAATGCAAAACGCCAGGTGCTATGCTAAGTATTTTACGCACATAACTTCATTTAATATAACCCTACAAGGTAGAAACTGTTAGTACCCACTTTTTATAGAAAAGGCAGTAAGGCTTAGAGATGTTTAGAAACTGGCCCAAGATCAAAAAGCCAGCACTTCTTAAGGCAAGGATTGAAACCCAGATTGCTCTAATTGCACTTTCCCAATTGCCCCAAGTTCTTTCTACCGTACCATCCGGCTTCCCGTTTTCCGTTGTGGAAAGCTCCATCTTCTCGGGTATATCCCATTTGTCAATTCCAGGACCTACGTAGATATTTTCTTTACTCTTCACTTAATGCCTGATTCCTCTGTTGGGCTCTGAGCTTTGTGAAGGCCAGTGAGAAAGACCAACACTCAACAGATGATTCCATCACCCCCCTGACTGTCCACCCCAGACAGTGCCTTCTCCCCTCCAGCCTCCTCTGTCAAATTCTATCCAATAGCACAGAGGTGTGAACCACTGCTTATCCATGCATGCCTCCTCCTGGAGGACTCTACCCTCCATGGCTATGTACCACGTGACCCTGCCTCACCAAAGCCCTAGCTGACTGGCCCAGGAACAGACGCAGACCTCATGAGGAGCCAGTCTAGAGGCTTTTCTACCCCTCTGGGCTTCCTTCTACACTGGACAAGTTGAGATGGCCTGATCAGATTATCTCATGACTCTGAACTGAGGAACGCGGAGGGAAGTCTTCGGTGGACAGTGATATTGAGAGAGCTAGGTGGTGATGGTGGGTAGAGGTGATGAGGGTCAGCCTTGGAGTTAAGAGAGAAGCAAGAGAAACTATGGAGAGCAATGGACGAAGGGTGTCAGGAAGGAAAGAATGGATGTACCAAGAGAGGCAGAGAGGTGACATGACAGCCAAGAAGGAAGGAATGGCCAGGACCTGGAGTTGCCTTATTTCCTGCCCTTTCTGAAGACTGGCTCTTGAAATTACTCTGGATTCCTAAACACATGTGTCTTTTCCACTAACAAAAAACAATAAACTTCTCCCCCCCCCGCCCCCCGCCAAGGGAACTTAAGTGAAAGCCCGTGCAATCACATAAAAATCCTTTTCCTCCAGTCCATTCCTGCAGACTCTGATTTGGGTGTTAATGGAGGTGGTCACAGGTTTTAATCCATTTGTGAAAGCAGCTCTTGAACTTCCGGGCACATTAGAATCACTGGAATGCATTTTTAAAATGCAGTTTCCCGGGCTCTAACCCCAGATATTCTAATTTGGTGGGTATGGATCAGAGCTGCGTTTTCAGGGAATTCTAATGCAAATGCTCTAGGACCAAACTTTTTAACAAACTTTGCATCTAATTACATTTTGTCAATTGTATTATTGTATTTTGTCCGTTAAGGTAACTATTAACCATCACACATGACAACACACTTTGCCCAGTAAAGGTCTATGTGATTATAGGGTATATTAGTCAGCTTTTGTGATATAACAAACAACACCCCCTAAAAAAAAAAGAAGTCTCAGCAGTGTACAAAAATAAGCATTTATTTCTCATTCACAGGTCTGCATGTTTGCTAGGACAGCTCTGCCTCGTGTCTGTTCATGTGTTTCTGAGGCCCAGGATGGAATGGCAGCAGCTAGCTGGGACACCTTCTCACAAAGAAGTCAGAAGCTCCCAGAAGGGTAAGTGGAAACAAGCTATACCCCTCAAGGTGTATGCTAGGAGCTGGCACACTGAACGTCCATCCACACTCCACTAGTCAAGCAGGTCACTGGCCAAGTCCAACATCAGTGGGGCAGGAAAGTAGCCCCCTCTCATGAGGAAGGAAATGACTATTTGTAGAATAAAAACCTAATTCACAGTAAAGGGCATGCAGTCTAATGGTGGCACTTTGATCAGTGAGGTCACTGGGTCACACTAGGATCAAACCACCCTGGCTGACATTCAAAGGACCAACCTTCCCCAGCGCCTCTTGCACAAAGCTGTTCCTCTTAACGTCATCCCACTGCTCTGCAAGAATCACCTGAAGGAATAACACCATACGCCCACCAGTATACACCCTCTCTGCGGGACGAAAAGGGCCAGGTAGGCCCAGGTATTTCTAATCAATGGCCATATCATGAGTCACCATTTTAGAAAATTCTATAGGCTTCAACAGGATACTGTCTCCCTTCTTGACTCCTCATTACTGGCTCTCATGATTTGGCCCATTGTGCTGCAATATGTGAGGGTATGTTTTGCACTGATTATTCAGTACATCCCTTTTGGGTGCATTTGAACCACTGTCCTTGCCTCTAATCTCACGTCTAAATGAGCAACTCATGCAGACATCAATGAAGTGACCCTCCAGGTCACCCGTCACCATGGACCCCATGGAAACTCAAAGGAAAAAAGCATATCTCTGCTGGAGGCAGCGATGGGGGGAGATAATAGATTCACAATAATAAAACTGGGTCTTCGCAGTTAAGAAACCCCATACACATAAAGACCACAAGTGCAGGACTTTTACCTCTGAGCAGTCCTTCCACTCTTTCTCCCATCACAAAACCAAAGACAATGACAGCCTTCTCCTTTCTAACATGCTATGCTCTATGTCACTGAGTTCAGCAGAGTCAAGAGGACAGCCCTAAGTTTCCCTTTCTACCTGCCCCCCAACGCATTCAGGATGTTGATTCTCTCTCATTCATTCATTCATTCATTCATTTCATAAATATTTACCGATTACCTATCATGTGCCAAACGATGTAGTATGTGTTAAGAATATAGAAATAGGGGCGCCTGGGTGGCACAGCAGTTAAGCGTCTGCCTTCGGCTCAGGGCGTGATCCCGGCGTTATGGGATCGAGCCCCACGTCAGGCTCCTCCGTATGAGCCTGCTTCTTCCTCTCCCACTCCCCCTGCTTGTGTTCCCTCTCTCGCTGGCTGCCTCTATCTCTGTCAAATAAATAAAATCTTTAAAAAAAAAAAAGAATATAGAAATAAACATGAAACTGAGTGTCTAGGGGAGACGAAAGACTTTACACAATTGATTAAGTGCAGGATTACACAAGTAAGATGTAAGAACTACAATCCTTTGTTATACTTTTTAGCTTTCATTAAGATTTTCCCATGTCATTGAGGATTTTGACTTATTGCATTTTTAATTACATCAGTGAAAAAAGAGAGAAATACTTTAACGTAGACTTAGAATCACTTACTCCAAGGGAGCCTCCCATCTACATCCCACTCTTTGGTGGGCCTGGGGGATGCTGGAGGAACCCCACTCACCTGTCTAAGAAACTAGCAAAAACCTGGATTCTGGGGGCGCCTGGGTGGCACAGCGGTTAAGCGTGTGCCTTCGGCTCAGGGCGTGATCCCAGCGTTATGGGATCGAGCCCCACATCAGGCTCCNTTTGTTATACTTTTTAGCTTTCATTAAGATTTTCCCATGTCATTGAGGATTTTGACTTATTGCATTTTTAATTACATCAGTGAAAAAAGAGAGAAATACTTTAACGTAGACTTAGAATCACTTACTCCAAGGGAGCCTCCCATCTACATCCCACTCTTTGGTGGGCCTGGGGGATGCTGGAGGAACCCCACTCACCTGTCTAAGAAACTAGCAAAAACCTGGATTCTGGGGGCGCCTGGGTGGCACAGCGGTTAAGCGTGTGCCTTCGGCTCAGGGCGTGATCCCAGCGTTATGGGATCGAGCCCCACATCAGGCTCCTCTGCTATGAGCCTGCTTCTTCCTCTCCCACTCCCCCTGCTTGTGTCCCTCTCTCGCTGGCTGTCTCTATCTCTGTCGAATAAATAAATAAAATCTTTAAAAAAAAAAAAAACCAACCCTGGATTCTGAACATAAAGGCACTATGTTCCCAGATGTCCAGAGTGGTTCTTCTGTAAGAACTTCACAAGAGATGAAAGACGTAGGACCCTGCCAGTTGTAATCGAGATGTTGACTCGTGTCCCTTAAGTCCCACTATGATCCCAGAGGTCCAAGGGAGCGTGGATGCAGGAAATGGACAAGGCTTCGAGTAACTTTGTCTATCCTTACTCAGCTTAGCCAACGGAGAAATCCCTATATACACCCCAATGTACTTCTTGACCTCCCTCTCCAATACATACTTTACACAGCTCTGCTCATTCCCCAAGTGACCCCATGTCAGGAAACACCCTGCTCTGGCCCCATCAGCCACCTGCCCCCATCCTGATCCTTGCCTCTGCTTTCCACCCCCACCCCGTCAAGCAAACTGGAAATGCACACACAAAGCTTCAGTGGCTCCCTCCCCTCCTTGGAAAAGGCTGCATTATACAAACATCCACTCCCGCTCTGCCATCCACCATCTCGTCCCCTTTCTCTTCCCAACCCCCACAGCCCTCTCTAATTATCCCAAAGAGAAGGAAGATTAAAAATTAATGCCCTGAGGATGGGAGTCAGAGATGTCATTATTGTGATGCACGGAACAATCTGATCTAAGGTTTAGAAGCAAAGTAAACTAGGACAGGATTTGGAAAGCCTTGATTAAGTGGAACTCACCTCTACGTAACCAGATTTTTTCCCCCTGGTGCTGAGGTTTCAGAGGGTGCCACAAAGTGTAATAAATGAAATTCATAAAATATATTCAAGTAAAAATGCAATATGCAGGGGGGTTTTGGAATCACACAAAGGGTTTAGCCAGTTCCCATACACCAGATTCCTATAAACTATGATTTAATGTGTGGAATGATGAGGTCAATGTAGTTCCTACAGGACTGTTACACAGAGGAAGATTTCCTTGTTTTCACCTCACTCAAAAGCAGAAAAGCAGACTTTCTTTTAAAAAGATGTGCAATAGCAGAAGTTTAAACTAGAAGGAAGGTTACATGATCTTCAGTTAACCAAAAAAGTAAACTCAAATGAACTAGCAGCCGTCACCCATCCTCCCTCATCCCCCATTTTATTCCCCCAAATATGCCGCTTAAAGGATTTTGCCAAATGAGCACAGAGAAACATATGAGAAGAATTATAATAGCTATCATTTAATGCTTAAATGTGTGCTAAGGACTGCGTTAAATACTTCAAGTGTATTATATCTCATAATCCTCACCAAAGGTTTTATTATTATCACCCTAATTTTCAAGATGAAGAAGCACAGGCTAAAAGGATAAGTCCATTATCCGATGTAATAAGGTCTCAAGGTTGTGTTATTAACACCAAACAACCTAAGTGACATTGCCACTTTTTGACTCCTGTTTAAAACCAGACTTTAGAAAGTTTAGGAAAGGAATGAATGAGAAACAGTGCAGACCAACAGGAAAAAGTGAGTTTAAAGAGATCAGGTAAGTAAAGGGACTTTCACAAATATGCTGACCCTGGAGACCCGCAGAGGATACCAGCCAGAAAGTTGGCTATATGAATCTTTCGAATAAATGGGAATGGCCACCTAGGAGGTGCCTGAATCATCGTTCAATTCTAGCACCTTTTAAAGGTCCAAAAAAAAAATAACCTAACTTTTCCAGCATTTTAAAAATTGAGTCCAAAAAAATGCCAAGTCTTTTTTCCCATTGAAAACTAAGCAAAAATAACAGAACATTAGCATTCATTTCTGCTGACTGAAGAAGGTGGGGTTTATTTCCCTGGAAAGTGACGCCAAATTGGAGAAGAGGACCCTAAATTGGAGGAGAAGAACACAAAAGATCTTCGCTGTGAGCTGGCGTGTGGCCTCGGGCAGGTCACTTTGCCTGTTCACGCCTCGCTTACCTGAGCAGTCTAATGGGGATGGCATCGCCTGCTGTGTTATGATGGTGCAGGGGACCAGAGCGCATCCAGGAAGCATTAGCGAGTCATGGTCCAAAGTGCCACTGGGCTATTGGACACCATTCTACCGGACACACAGGGGAGACCCTACACCTTGGAATCCATGCCACCTAGGACAGGAGTCAACCAGATCCAGCTGCTGGCCAAATTCAATTCCCCCAATTCTATCCCCTGTATCTGTGCTCCTTTTTCCCTTCCCTTCATCTCAGCCCGGGAGTGGAAGTTTATCCCCCGTGCCTGCCTACATCACTACTGTGGCCTCCTAACAGCTCTCTTTGATCCCAGCCTTTCTCACCTACACAGCTACCCTCACTCCTTTGGATCTGCCCCAGTTGATTCTAAAATCTTCTCAAGCACCGCTTCCACTTAGTGCCTAATTCTGCGTCCTGCAGTGATTTCTCAATGCCTACAGGATAAAATCCCAACTGTTCACATGGGTTGTCCCATCTCTGCGTTCTGCTTCCTCATCCTTTTCACTCATGCATTTGCTCACTAAACAAGTATTTACAAAATACACACCAGGCATCAGATAGTGCGTTAGATACTAGGGAACAGGTTTAATATCTGCCCTCAGGGAGCCTGTGGTCAGGGTTGTTGCAGGCAAAATACCATTCGCCAATGCTCTCTCTCACTGTGCACCACTGTATTCCTTTGCTCGGGCAACCATAACGAAATACCATGAACTGGGTAGCTGAAACAGAAATGTATTTTCTCAGAGTTCTGGAGGCTAGAAGTCCAAGATCAAGCGTCAGCAGGTCCAGCTCCTCCCGGAGCCTCTCTGCTTGGCTTGCAGACAGCTGTCTCTTTGCTATGTCCTCACATGGCCTTGCCTCTGTGCATTTCCTCACTGCTGTCTCTTCCTCTTTTTCTAAGGACACCAGTCACAGCCCTGTCTCCAAACACAGTCACAATGGGGGTGAGGGCTTCACATAGGAATTTGACGGGACAGGATTCAGTCCACCCTGGGAGTTGCTTACAGACTCCTCCCCCAGTCTGCTTCTCATGAGGCCCTGTAGAGACAGAGCTCGATTCCCCCCACCCCAAGGGAAGTTTTCTGACCTCGCCAAACCAGACACTTCCCTAATGTCACTGCACTGCCGGCTGAACTGACTCCTCCAAGACAATGAATGTGCCAAGAGACTGGGGACAGTATCGAAGCTCATCATTCTGTCCCCAGGACCCCATGCTGTGGCTGACCGGCATACAGTAGGTACTCAATAAATAATAAATAATCTATGTGGGATGAATGGATGAATGAATGAATGAATGAATGAAAGGGACTGATCTTGCCTTGTCTCGCATTCTTTCCATTGAAATGAAGGCAGGGCATTGGCCTGGCCCCTTTCCTATCCCCTCTCCTCCTGTACCTGAGTAGGGCCTCAGAACTTGCTGAACTGAGTTACATCTGGCTGCAGTCTTTCTCCATCCTTCTTCAGGGACATGTGAAATGTCCTGTGGTAGGGCTGCAGCGACCCTGCTCCGAGCACTTGGTTACCACCCCCTCCATTCATGCCAGGAGGACCGGCAGGCCAACCAGGAGGGGCTGTCAGGAGGCCGATCACCTTGTAACTGCTGCTACCTCAGGCTCCAAAGGGGCAGGGGCAGCAGCACAGGGGCCCGGGCCCCCGGCCCAAGAGGAAGCGTTTCAGCTCGGCTGGAAAGCGCTCAGGGAGCCGGGCCTGGGGCGGCCTCCATCCGTCCAGAGCCCCGCCCTCACTGTCAGCCCCTCAAGCCCGGCTCACTGGGGAGGGGGGAGAATTCCCCTGCTGCCGCTCAGCGCACTACAGCCCATGACCGACCTTGGGGAGGGGGCGGCTTGTAGCGCTGATTTGATGACTAATACGGACATGGGTCCCAAATGAACAAACACCTGTGAGATGCCACCAAGGCCAGTCCTGCTGTGGAGCGTACGTGTGTGCGTGTGCGTGTGTGTCCACGTATACACATGTGCATGATGGCAAGGAAGTTGGAAGGAGCAGGTTTTCAAGTAAAATCTGGTTTAGAAAATTTAGAGAGATGACCCTAAGGACAAGGTGAAACGACAGTGAGGTGCAGGAGCCTAGCAGACAAGGTAAGCTGCAGATCCTTGGAGGAGCCCCTTAATCCTAGGTTTTGTGTCTGTAAAATGGGTTGACAATATCTCTATCGATACCTAAACGAGATAAAAGGGGCGCCTAGGACACTCTCCCGCACAAAGCCATTGTTCAATATGTTACTTTCTCTTTCCTTAGCCTGTTAATCTAATTTCTTAATCCTTTCTGAAAAATTCACTCCATCTAGTCATGTGTGTTGGGGAAATGACCTTAAAATACGTGTGTCTTGATTTTCTTCGTCTGAAAATAAACAACTGCTTGCTCCCACTGGCACAACCAAGTAAAAAGCATGTCTGAAGATAAGCAATCAGAAGGTGTCATGACTTCAAGCCCCTGCGAGACCCTCCAGCCACCAAGGTGCGAAAGCCTGGGAACATCTCAGATTCCTCCCTCTCCGTCAGCCTGGTGACTAGTCTAGCCGCGAACCCAAACTCTCCTGCTTCTTCCTTTAGGACACTGCGTCAGTAGACGCCCTTTTCTCTACTCCTCTCACCAGGCCCAATCTAGCCTCCCTTAATCAGATGTATCAATCACCGCACAGAACTCCCAACCACCTCCTTGAATCTTATTTCTCCCTCTTCTTTCTAGAAGAGTGGACATATTAAACCAGCTGCAGGACCACAGGAAAAGAGGAATCCCAAAGCGACAGTATTCAACCAATATTTATTGGGGCCTACTGTGCGCCAGGGGATGGAGAGAGGGATAAGGCTGTCACCTCCCTCCATGAGCCCACAGTCTGGTGCAGGGGTGTGACACGTGAAGAAATGTCTGGGCCACGAAGAAAACATGGTGCCCTGTTACCCTGACACCACCTGAGCACAGAGCATAGGAACATGAGGAGGGTCCATTCTTCACAGAGGACGGGTGAGGGGCCTCGAGGGAGCGCCTTCCCCAGGGACACCGTGCGTAAGCAAAGACTCAAGGTGGGGGGCGGGGAGAAATGTACCGGGTGCTCATGGAACAGCAATCAGAGTTTGGCAAGAAGACCGGCTAAGAGACAATGGGCGACTATGACAGTCATGGCAGTCCCCACTGACTGATCCCTTACTACATGCCAGGCACAGTGCCAAGCACCTTACAACCTAGGAGTCAATACCATTGGGGAACAGAGCCCTGGGAGGTTACAGAACTTCTCTGGGTTTGAAGCTGAGGTCAACAAGACTCCAGTGAGCTTCAAGCTTTCACCCGCTACACCCCAGAAGCTGGGTGCAGCATGAAGTGCTGGGAGCTAGGGATGGTGTCTTCTAAGGACACCGTGGGGGAAATCAGCAACTAGGGGATAATCACGGGATTCTGGGAAGACGACTCTGGCCAGGAAGGGAGGATGGACCAATGGAGAAATGGGATCAAGGGGGCCAGCCAGGAGGCTGTGCCGCCAGCCAGGCAAGAACTCCTGAATCTGAAACTCGGCAGTGAGATCAGAGAGAAGAGACAGCTGCCACATACACGGCCACACAGAAGCAAGTGCAGCTGATGCCTACGTGGCAAAGTAGTGGACCGGGGGGGGGCGGCATGGGAAGCAGAAGGTCAAATGACTCTGAGCTGCAACCACAGGTGACAGGGAAGCTGGAGGTCCCAGGAATAAAAATGAAGAGGAGAAGCCGATAGGGCAGTAGGATAATATATTCGCCTTTCAGGGCATGATTTGGCAATCCAGAGCAGTTCAGCCAACCTTGGAGATTTTAATTGCACTAAGCCCGAGTTCACCCTCTCCAAAGTCATTTTTTAGACACTGTCTCCAGGAGGCTTCCATGCTGAGAAGCTGACAGCTAGGAGAATTCACCCTAAACCATCTCTGTCACCACTCAGTCATCAAGTATCTTAAAAAACCCCTGAACAGTTCTTATTCTACAATGTTCATCCTCTGTGGGAAAGCTCCATCTGTGAAGGACAAACTTCTAAGGAGCAGTAGAGAGAAATCAATCAAAGAGCCATTCCCTTGACTGATCAATGGGTGTCTGTCAGGGAAATTTTACTTCTCCCATCTATGCTAGTTAAGTGGGTGCTTACAGCACTGAACAATACTTACCTCACTGAATTTCTCTCCGCACAATTTGCAGCCCTGCGCCTCTCTAGGTTTTTCCCCGACTTCGGCACAGAATTTTCAATTTGGCAAGTGCTGGGGATGCCTGAGACCTGCTGTGTATAAGCAGTGCCAAGGTCAGTCACCCCACGGGAAGTTCTGATTGTCACCCATCTGAATGGCAGGGTGAGAGCGGGCGCATCCACATCTAAAATCTGCCGTCTTGGCTTCCCATGGCCAGCTGCTTCTTATCAGTGAGGTCTCCCCTCCAAGACACTCCCCCAGGGAGGCATCCCCTCCGCTCAGCCAAATCAACCCTCGTGGGAGCAAGGAATTGTCTCCATCTCAATCTGTATGATAGCTGCACAGGTGTGTAAGAGGTATAAAAATTCACCGATGGGGTGCCTGAGTGGCACAGTTTNGGAGCAAGGAATTGTCTCCATCTCAATCTGTATGATAGCTGCACAGGTGTGTAAGAGGTATAAAAATTCACCAATGGGGCGCCTGAGTGGCACAGTTGTTAAGTGTCTACCTTCGGCTCAGGGCGTGATCCCAGCATTCTGGGATGGAGCCCCACATCAGGCTCCTCTGCTAGGAGCCTGCTTCTTCCTCTCCCACTCCCCCTGCTTGTGTTCCCTCTCTCGCTGGCTGTCTCTCTCTGTTAAATAAATAAAATCTTTAAAAAAAATTCACTGAGCTGTAACCTTAAGAAGCATGCATTTTACTGATGTAAGTCATACCTCTATTAAAAAGAAAATTAAAAACGATTATAAATATGAAATGTGCCCCTCCCTCACCGATGACACCACTATGCCCTTTATTTTCTTTAGAGCATAGCCATTGTCCACAAATAAATGATGTAGTTACTTGCCTGTGGCTTACTGTTCAGAAAGGCACTCACTCCCCAACACAGTAGCCGCTAGTCACATGTGTTTATTTCAGTTTAAATAAACTAAATGAGATTTAAAATTAAGGTCCTCAGTCACACTAGCCACATCTCAATTGCTCCGTGGCCAGCTATGGCTAGAGGCTACTACTTTGTATAGTGCAGGAATAGAACATTTCCATCATTGCAGGAAGTTATGTGGGACAGTGCTGGCCTAAAATGTAAGGTTCAGATCGGAGGCCTTGTCTGTCTAGTTTATGCCTAGCTCCTAGGACAGTGCTTGGCACATGAAAAGCACTTATTATACTTGTTGCAAGGATGAATAAAGGAATTTTGTAACACACACACACACACACACACACACAAAACCACAGAGCAAAGAGAAAAACCCAGAAACATCCTAAATGTGCATCTCTAAGGGATTAATTAAATAAATTTTGGCACATTCTATAATGGAACTCTATTCAGTCATTAAAAGGCACGGGGAAGGTGTGTATATAATGACTCAGACAGATAGCTACAGGATATTAAAAAGGAAGTTTCTTAAAAATACATACAGTGCGATTCCATTTTTATTAAGAAACGCAAACCAAAACTAGTCAGGAATGATACAGACAAAACTGTGAATAGCAGTCAGTGCTGGGTAGAATTAGAAGAGGAATTTGCAATCTGTATTCTTCTGTAATGTTTGAATGTGTAATGAGTATGTATTACTTGAGGTTTTTTTTTTTTAATTTAAAACAAAATTACATGCAGCCCTGTAAGAACAAAAAGAGGGGAAAAAAATCCCACATTGCAAACTGTCCCAAGAATATACAGAACACTTCTTAAATAATTACCAAGTGCCAAATTCCTTAACAGCTTTATTTCATTTAATCTTAACAACCCTACAATTAAATACTAGCATTCTCTGTTAAAAATATAGAATCTAAAGATCAGAGAGGTTGAGTAGATTTCCCGGGGTTGCACAGCGAGCATGCAACACAATCGGCATTTGAACCCAACTTTCTGGGTTCAACAGCTCACGGCACTCTTCACTGCAGAAGGCACAGGCAAATGCCACCCTGAGGAGCCCAGAACTGGCCACTCTGACGCTATGAAACTCCAAACAAGGGCCAAGCTACAGTGAGTTGCATGAAATCAACCAAACCCTAGAGAAGTGGTTTTTGCTGCTCAGGACAGTAGGAAAAACGGCAAAATTGAAGCCAGCCACTCTCCCTCCACCTTGTCTCCCCAGTTCCCCACAATTGTCCTCCACGCAGGAGCACACGCGCGCACGCACACACACACACACACACACACACACAGCCAGCAATGCCACAAGGATCTGGTGCCAATGAATGCTTGGTAACTTAAGCATGCTGGTGGAGACTTCCCAGCTCCCCAGCAGATGCCTTGATTGTGCCTTTGTTGGATTTTCAGCCAATCCCCCTGAAGAGGAGTGTTCAGCTCACCCGAGATATGTGAGCCAAAACACTGCAGAGTCGCCTTTCAGCTCCGTGGACAAGACATTCCAGGCTGCACGCCGGGAGGCTTGTTTAGCTTCACACTTGACGCAGATGGGGTGTGTGTTTACCCACAAACACACGCATGCACACGCCAACAGAAGCTGCTGCAGTGGCAGTATTTCTAGAAGCCCAGAAACCATGCTCGAGTAAAACTGTCCTTGAACAACACAGAACTGGATCACGATGCCTATCGGGAAAAACGATCTCATTCCTCCTAAGCAAAGTTGCGACCACAGCCTGGAAAATTCAGTAGGAGATGAAATGTAATACTCTACAAAGCCTTATTTTGCCAGCGCAAGTGAGAGCTCACTCAAGCATGGAGAGTCATTAAAATGGATCTTACATATATCATTATAAATTTAATAATCGCCATGACGGCTAGAGTTCAAGTTAAAATGAATGTCAGCTGAGCATGACCAATTGATGTTACCCCAGCTGCCGCAGAGCCTCACTTGGGGTTATATCCTACTTCCAGAGGCTCCGTCGTACATGCGGACCCAATGCAGCCAGAGCCAAGAACAGATGGGAAATGCAGACATCTACACCTAGCCGAGGAGAGGCCGTCATAATTGCATATTATCTCGGTGTACCAGCCCAATTAAAATTTTCTACAGTGTCAGAGGTCCCAAATGTTCCTCCACCAAGTGTCTGGATACCAAACTTGGCTAACACTTAGTAAAACGCAGTCAATCCCAGGTCCTATTCACAACCATAACCGATTTTCCTCCTCTCTCTCAGAAAGCTCCTATAGAAATAGGAGCAGACGGACCTAGGTTATACGTTGAGTAAGCCAAACACCACAAAACAAATTTACTTATCTAGGCGCCCAAGACAGTGGGCATTTTTCCTGCATTATGGCAAGCGTAGTTTCAGGAGTGCAATATTTTTCTTTAGGAATGGAGTCAGTCTCTATGTTTATAAAATGCAATTTGTTTCCATTTCTTTTTACCCTTTGGAAGTTAGAGCAAAACCCCATACAAAATCCCTTTCACTCGCTCACATGCACGCACAGAGCCATCTAAAATACAGGGGAAAGTTGTAAGGCTAGTTTTCACCTCTGTGTGGATTTCATACCAGGAAGAAATGAACTTTGAGACGCGGAACCAGAGGGAATACTCCACTCCACACTGACAGAACACCACAAATTTTTCTGCCATCCACAACATTTCAGAGGAAATATCAGAAATTATTTTCAGATTAACACGGATTCTGGCTCTGCTGGAGCTGGGTTTAACCCTTGCCACCTCCTGGTCCTGGCAAGTGCCTGGGAGTGAGGACACACAGTTTCAGCTTTGTTTCTAGACAACCAGCCACTCGATGCTACTCCTGAATGTGTCCGGCTTTTAAAGGCAAGTTGAACTTTCACTGGTAGACACGGGTCCTGGGTGACTGCAGCTTTCAGACCAATGACAGCAAATGACCTACACTCAACAGGCCTTTTTAAATGGCTGTGACATTCTCACAGATGGGGCCAAAGACTGGAGTAGGATATGTTTTTGATCCGTAAACACAAGAGCCAGCAGACGACACGGAGAATAACTCAAACAAAACCACTGCTGTCAGGAGTGCCATTTCCAAAAGGTGCTAAGAGCGTGTGAATCCCAAAGGGGGCTTCTGGGCAAAGAAGCTCATATGTGACTCAGAAAACACAACACTTTTTCTAAACTCCCGGAGCTAAAGCTTAAACATCTTTGACTTTCTGGCTCCTGGGATTAAATGTTTCCTTCTTCTGTCCCTTTGCCCACGTCAAGCCCAGCACTAGGACCTGGCAAACCTGGGGTCACCACCCCGCCTGCCTAACCAGAGAAAGACGCGAGCAAGCATAATGAGGACAACAACGTCCTGTCCAGACCACCACCTGGGTTCTCGAATCCTGCTTAACAATTCCAGCGCCATAAGCCAAGCGACAGAGTTCTGCCACTTACCCTCTTTTGATCTTCCAGTCCATGGGTCACCAGCTTTCTCTTCTGCTGTTGGCTGGACTCAGAGACTGGTTCCATTTCCCAGGAATAAAATCCCTCTCTCCTTCAGCGGTGCTTCCAAATCCACGGAGGAAGAAAAGAAGCCAGGCAAAAGGGATGCATGTAGGCCGCCAGGCACGGCCCTCTCCAGCCGAGGAGACCCACGCTGCCCCTTCAAAGGTCTTCCCGACTTCTTAAAATCCACACGGGGACCTCCCTCGCCATCACTGCCTTAGCAATGAGGGCGGCTGCTGGCATGGTGAGAGCTGGGAATTGGGCTTTACTGCAGTTCCAAGACTGGCTTCCTGAGAGCCCAGAGGACAAATTTGGGCAAAGACGAGTTCATATCCTGCGGCACGTGCCCCATTACTGCCCCTGAAATCCTTTCCCTCACTGTCTCCTTGGCACCGATAATTTATATGTCAATAACAATGTAAATGGGCATTTAATCCACCGCGCTGATAGCATCCACATGCCTCTCCGGCAGCCCCTGACTCCCATAAATCACCACAAACGCTGCGCGAAAAGCCGCCCCTCGCAGGTCCTGCGGGCGCTCATCACAGACGTTGCTTCCCTCCCAGGCTGTCGTCTGTCTTCATGGAGTGAGACCCATACCTGAGGAGACAACGTTCAACAGTCAGATTTGTCTTTTGTGGAGAACTCGGGTGCAAGCTGTCTTGCCCAGCAGCCGGAGCCCCAGCCAGGCAGCAGCCGGCAATCCTCCTCCAAGCCCCTCGGTCCTCCCAGCACAGCCATGAACAAGCAACCGGGGGGGGCCTCATGGGTTCCCCGCTCCTCCTGGGGAGAGGCACACGGAGGACCCTGTTCTTGAAATAGGCACACCAGAGCTGGAAGGGGGTTATCTTTCAAACCCATGTTTGAAACCCATCCTCATCCTCATCCTCACTGGAAGAAGGCACCCTGGTATGATGAGACAGGGAAGCAATGGTCTGGGAAGCAAAAAGGCATCAACATCCCCCCCCCCCAATTACAGCTGCGGTGGCAGCATGTGGCAGGCAAGACAGCAGGGTCTGCTGGGGAGGTGAAAAAGAGCAGCCTGGCTCAGCTGCGGGCTGAAAGGCAGGGTGTGCTAAGGAGCCGCTTTCCCTGCCTTGGAACCTGCGGGAAGAGCAGGCACCCAGTCACCTCCCGGCTGACGTCACAGCAGCTCAAAGGGACAGGGAGGGAGGAGAGAGGAGGGACCTCCCCACCCAGGAAGACCTTTGGCACGGGGTGTGCCCTTCCGGGGGCGCATCCGAGAGGTGGGGAACGTATTTGACAATTCCCACGAAGAGGCACCAATACATAATTATGAATGCCTCTTCCCATACATAGAACCAGCAGCGCCAGGAAAGAAAGAAAAAAGGGGAGAAAGCCCTTCACTAAAAGGCACTAGCTTCTTGCCAGCGTTTCTAATCAACTCACTGGCCATTCTACAATTCAGGCCGCGCCAGCCTCCGGGAGAGCTGTGGGCAGATCCGGCCGCAGTGGGCACGAGACAGAAGCCCTCAGACCATCTCTTGCAGCTGTCCTGACCGGTGGCCACTTTGGAATGAGGCCGAAGCCACCCCCCATCACAAAGGGGCTTCCGCACCACGGCTCAGTGCCAAAGCAGGTTAAAACGGGGACAAGAGACTCAGCCACAAAGGGCTTGTGAGGAGGAAGACGGGAAGTGCTTCTCTTGGGGAGAGAAGTTGCAGAAAGGTTGAAGGCTTGTCCTAAACCACAGAAAACACTCAGCCAGAGCAGATTTTGGCATGCAAATTCCCAAGTCACAAATGTTCTGAATTTGGCAAGAATCGATGAGAGCAGAATGTCCAGAAGAGGGACACCGCCTCTCGCCAAGAGCACTGACATGCAAGGCAGCATGAAGGACCCCTGGGTGGCTCAGTCGGTTAAGCGTCCGACTCTTAATTTCAGCTCAGGTCATGATTTCAGGGCCATGGGATGGAGCCCCATGACAGGCTCCATGCTCGGTATGATGTCTACTTGTCCCTCTCCCTTTGCTCCTCCCCTGCTTACACTCTCCTCCCTCCCTCTCTCTCAAATAAATAAATAATATCTTTAAAAAAAAAAAACAAAACGACAGCGTGAGTGAAGCCCTCAGCTAGCCCAGGCAACAGCTGAACTTCCCGAGAAGTAGGAGCCCTCTGGTTGCCTCTGGTTGCCCACCACCACCATTTTCAAAGTCCCTTCATAGGATGCCTGACAAAGGTGAAACCTCGATCCATTCTTTTATCATTCCAGATCCCAGTGCAAATAAACTCTGGCAAACTGGCTTCAAATAGTACCCTTTTCCGAATCTAAACTGAGACCTCACACTCAGATAGACCTAGGTCTGAATCTCTGCAGTTTAACTGGCAGTGTGACCTTGAGCAAGTAACTTCAGCTCTCTGAGCCTCAGTGTTCTCATCTGTAAAGTGGGAATAACAATAACACCCAAGAGTGGAAAGACGGATCACCTGCTGACACAGAGGAGGTGAATAACTGCTAGCCAGGCCCTGTCTGTTGTTTTACGCATTCATTCATTCAACAAATCTCTACCCAGGACTTGTCACCAGTCATCTTGCTTCAGTTAGGGATTCTTAGCCCTGTGTTAGAGGGGAGACAACTGACGATAAGGAAGGTCCAGTAAGTTGCCTAAAGTCACACAGTCAGTAAAACGTAGGGCTGAAATTTGAATCCAGGTCTGACTTCACGGTGCTTGCTCATACCCATGCCTCTCTGGCTGAATTACCCCTAGGTGGCTTTTCACAAGCAGCCTGAATCCAGAGTCCACACTTTTTACAGCTCCTGGCTCTCCTCATAAATAATAATAAAAGAAAAAGGACAGGTGCCAAAGGGTCTCCTACTTGGAAGGGCCTTCTCCAGACGGACTGCTTCGTTCACAGCTCTGGGCTCCTTCCATGCAGGAGAACAGCTCTGCCCTCTGCACGGGGCCCTAGCTCTCTCCCAGCTGAGATCCTGTCACATCCCATCACGCCAGCCGGCGCACACGCCCCAAGTGCACATGGGGACAGACGTTCTCACCACAGAAGTCCCTCCCCACCAGCAGGGGGTAAGAGGATATTCAACACCTCTTGGGAGCCTTTTGTTTTTTTCTGGGAACCAGTCCCCTCCTGTTCTGGGGCCATTACTGTTCTGGTGCTAGGGATGGTGGTGGTGAAGGGGGGAGTATACAGGGGACCCAAGAAAGGGGAGAAGCAAGAATGCTGCTGTCAACTAGCTGCCATATCCAAACTGTTTCTTGATTGGGGAGGGCAGGCTTCATTGGAGCAAGTCCTGATGTAAAAGCTCTGGTTTCTCACTGCCCATAGAAATCTCAGGAAGTTTAAATACACTAGAATTTAAAAAAAAAAAAAAAACCCTAAAAGGTGGGACTAAGAAAACATTTAACCAGATTGTTGAAAAGTCAACATGTTTGCTGGAATGGTCCCTAAATAAAGCAACATGTCACTAGCTTCTCTCTGTGCCGTAAGTCGGCCATGAGCAGCTGTAAGGGAGGGGGGAACAAGGAGAAGGCTGGACCCAATTGCACTGTAAGACGGGGGATGGGACGTTCAGGGCAAGCCCCTGCCTTCCCCTTAAAGTCCAGAAGACAAATCTAGTCATATTGAAGACATTCTGAACATACTGCCAGGGCCTCCTCCTGCCTGGACCGCAGTCTCCAGAAACGCTTCAACGTCCCATTCCACGTCTGCTCAAATCCTTCCTGCTTTCTGGGTAATCCCCAAGTGAAAAAAATTTTTAAACACTGTTTTGGAGATAGAGTCCAGAATATGGAGATCCAGAAAAGGATCTAGTCTCAGATGCAGAGGTGTCCTTCTAGAGGCCCACCGAGGTTCCTTCCTGCAGTAAAACTCTATTCCTTGATAAATGCCAATTTGGGATTCCAGGTGCTGGACAAGTCACAGACCAGGCCAGCCCAGGTAGAAGGTACTCCTTCCTACTGCCTAGGTGTTGGAATCGAAAGCCCATTTTATACGTTTTCGTAAAACATCCTTAAATGCTCCAAAGTTTTTAAAATTTGGCAAAGCCCCTTTGGCCTTCTCCTCACCTCTCTCTCCCTCTGGAGCTACTTCTGCCCCACCACACCTCCCTCCCCCAGGTGGCTCCAAGACTGGGGAAACTGATTTTAAACCTGGATTAAAGGTTGGAGGAGGGGGTTTGGGGTGCTGGTGAGAATGGGAAACCTGACCTGTTTCATCTGGTAACTGGAATTAAGCGTCTGAAACACGGATGCATCCGTCTTTCAAATGGTCTAATTAACACTCATCACCAACACAGCATTTTTGATTAGTCTTCGGTGCCAATAGGGGAAACGAGGAGCTTCTTGGAAATGTAGCCTTTCATTAATAAATCGATAAATAAGTTACATAAGATGTAAGAAAGAGAGCCAAGGAGGCACGGTGCTTTCCAGGCTGGATTTTTGGTTTGGGGGCTTTTTTGCTCCCAAAGGGAATCCGCCGAGCTGGCCGCTTCTGCTAAGCCGGCGAGGAGGGCTGACCCAGCCACCAACCCCCGCCTTTATTTGCTCACTGCAAGCGAGCAGAGCGTGCTCCCGCCTCTTCCCTGAAGAAAAGAAAGGATCACACACAAAAATAAGTCACTAGGGCCCCAGCTGGGCGGCGCGAGCTGCCGCTGCCGCCGCCACCGCCGGGGTTCCTTTGCCCGCAAGAAAGGAGCCGGCTCAGCGGAGCGCACACCCGGGAGGCACCGAGGCTCCCGGCGCTCGGGCGCCCCCTCCCCGCCCGCGCCCTCGCCCTCGCCCCTCCGCCTGCGGCTACCCCGAGCGTGGGAGAGAGAACGCCAGGGAAACGCGAGGCCTGGCCTCGTCGCCCCCGGCTCCGATCCACCTATACACACACACACACACACACACACACACACACAGATATGGACACTGTGAAGACTCAGACACAGACTGACACAAGCATAGTAGACACTCACAGTGATCCAGACATACACACACGCAGACTTAGAGCACACACACCCACCCGCACACCCGTATACCTGCATAAGCTGAGATCACACACCAGGATGCGTATCCACCCAGAGAGGGTCACACGCAAACAGGTACCCGACCTACATTCAGAGATCGAGGTGGGTAGAAAAGAGAGGCACCGACAGAAAACGCGCGCACACCCACACACTCATAGATACACAGAGCAGCACACAGAGAGGAAACACACACACAAACCGAAAATACATAGAAATGCCGGCAGAAGGATCGACAGATAATCAGACACATGCACCCGGAGAGGGCGTTCACAGACACCCACGCTGAAAGCAAACATAGAGGGACCAGACGTGAGGATAGCCCAGAGATACAATCACGCAGAGGGGAACGCACAGACACACATACACAGAAGACACCCAGAAACATAGGAACACGCACAAGGAGAGCCACCCAGCCTCAGGCACGCACACTCAGAGGGACGCACACCCACTCTGGCCGCAGGCGTGTGCAGCGTAGCCCAGGCGGGGAAAGTGCGCCCCGGGAGCTCGCAGCACCGCCTGGCCGCCCCGCGCCGCGCGCCCCAGCCCGCATCTGCCGGGGAAGACTTTCCCAGCATGTCTCTGAACAAGGGCCCGCCGGTCGTCAGCGTGCGCGGGTCACTGTGCGCCCGCCCGCAGGGTCTCTGTGCTGCTCCCACGCCGGCGGAGGAGGCCCCGGTCCTCGGCCAGGGTCCCGGAGCAGAGGTGTGGCCCCTGCGCGGGTCGGTGAGAAGCCGGCCCTCTCCCCGCCGGCAGTCCCCGCCCTGCCCGCCCCGGAGCCCAGCACAGAGCATCCCCAAGTCCTCTCCTCTCTGCTCGTCCGGTTGCACGGCAAACTTTCCCCCAGCCGCTCCTGGCGCGGAGCAGTCTGGCCCAGCCCAGGCCTGGGAGGCGGCTCGGGGGGCCCCTACCTGCGCCCACGCAGCTTCGCGGAGCAGCCGCCTCCAGCCGGTCTCGCCCCGCGCTCCGGCCAGCGCTCCTCAGCCGGGGCTGCCGCCGCTGCAGCCGCTCCTTCCCCTCCGTTACCCGGGAAACTGCCTCCTCCTCCCTCCCGCGGACCAACCAACATCGTTCACATGGCGCCTCTCAGCCAATGGGCGACCTCGCCATCCCGGTCCCCTTGCAGGGTCCCGAGCCCTTTCCCAGGCTAGGGGACCCGAGAGAGAGAGAGAGAGAGGCAGGGGTCTCTCTGGAGCTGCTGCTGCTCGAAGATGGGCCTCCGGAGGGGTGGAGGAGGTGGGTAGAGAGAGTCATCTGATCCTGCCTTTTTGGCGGCCTTCTTCTTCTGGACCTGACACTTTAAAGAAGACCTGCCTCGCTGGAGAACCTGAGTCGAAAGACACATGAGGGCACCTAGTTCAGTTTTCCACTAAATCCAGAAATCCTTTGGACAGCGTCCCATCAGGGAGCTGTCCAGCCTATGAACACCTCCCTGGGTGGAGCGCTCACAATCTCCCACGGCAGTGCTTAGTACCTTCCCCCTTGCAGAGCTCAGACTGGGGGCGAGCTCGCCACCATGGAAGTGAAACCTCCATGCCGAGACCCATTTCCCTTCTTTTGGATACACAGAACAAGGTTTCTCGGCCAGCTACCAGTCAGGACCTCAGAAGTTAGAAGGCAGTGCATACTAGCCCCCCGGAGACCCTTCTTCAGAAAGTTCTTCATTCATCTTCTGTCTTCCCCTCAGGGCCATTTTGAAATCAGAGAGGTTTGCACTCAGCTGTAGCCCGGCATTCCCCTTGCATGAGGTGGTCTAGTAAATAAGTGCCCAGATGGGAGGAATCTTAGGATCCCAGCAGTATTTGCAAATAAGATTGGAACTGGAAAAAAAATCTCTCATCTCTTAAAATAAGGCCAGTTCCCAGAACATAGAGTAAAAGGAGAGGTGCTAGGGGTGAACGCCTTTGTCTCAGAATTCAGACTTTTTATTTCCCTCCTATTTTCTCCTCCAATCAAAACTTGCTCCATCACATGGGGTATCCAAGGTGAGAGGGCCAAGAGGCCTATGGGTCCTGGCAAGAGAGTGGCCTGCCCTTTCTAAAGCCTACAGATGCCACCAAGCTGCAGGGTCTGCTCACGGCTCACCAGAACAGGAGCCCAGGACAGAGAGCAAAACAGAAAGCCAGTTCGGCTGCTTGAGGTGTGGGAGGTGATTCAAGCTCAGAACGTAGGGCTGGGCTTACCTGCCATCAGAGCAGGGGGGGTTTCCTCAACCAGACGTGTGCCAGCTCCAACTACCACTCCCCAGGTCTGGTGGTATGAAAGGTGCTGGAGCCCCAGCTGTGAGATGGCTGCTGCGAGAGAATGGTAGCTGGGCGGGGAGGCCACCTCTCCTCGTGCCCACTCAAACACATACACGTGTATTACACACCTGGGGCAGGCCCCGGAGGGGCCCATTTAGAACTGGAAAATGGTCTACAGCCATACCACCATGAACACACCCAATCTCGTCTGATCTCGGAAGCTAAGCAGGGTCAGACCTGGTTAGTACTTGGATGGGAGAACTGAAAAATGAAAACCACGCCACTTTCTTAGCCAATTCCTGCAGGTCTCTCTGAGGTCATGCAAGGAAAAGACCAGCAGGGGAACGGTAGGGAGGAACAGTATGTGCCCAGCTGTAGGGAGTGTGATACAGTTAGAACACAGAACTAAATCAAACAGCTTAGGCTGGAATCTCCTCTCTGTCATTTATCAGCCCAACATTCTTAACTCTGAACTTCAATGTCCTCATCTGTAAAATAGAGAAGCTACCATTCTCCCTGACAGAGATGTTCTGAGGATGAGAGATGTGACCATGAATGTTTTGTAAGCAATAATGTACCTTGCAGTGGAGGGCTTTTGCCAATAGACCCAGTTTGCCCCTGTGATGGTTAATTTTGTATGACAGCTTAGCGAGGCTGTGGCACCTAATTTTTGGTCAAATACCAGTCTGGGTGTTGCTGCAAAGGTAATGTTTAGAGGTGATCAACATTTAAATCAGTAGATTGAGTAAAGCAAATCACCCTCCATAAAGTTGGTAGTCCTTACCCAGTTAGTCAAAGCCTTGTGAGAAAAGACTGAGGTCCCCCAAGGAAGAAGAAACTCGGTCTCCATACTTGTCTTTGGACTCAAGACTGCAACATCAACTCTTCCCTGGTGTGTGCGTGTGTGTGTGTGTGTGTGTGTGTGTGTGTGTGTGTGTGTGTTTTCTTGAGTTACAAAGAGAGCTTCTCAATAGAGGGACCATCTCTTATTTCTCTTCCTATCCCCTGCACGTGGGAAGGAACCAAGCACATTGGATGCTTAGTGAATTTATGGATGGATGGATGGATGGATGGATGGATGGATGGATGGATGGATGGGTGGGTTAACCCTTTACAAGCACCTTAATCAGATTAGCCTGGGGAAAACAAGCCTATGGAGCTAGCTAGGACAGCAGAGTGCCCACTCCTCCTCTTTTCTATAGTCTTGCATGATACCAGCTTTACTACCCACCATCTTTCCCTTCTTTTAAGACTTAGCTCAATTGGCCTCTTCCAACATGCCTCAATTTAACCTCATATGCCTCAAATTAACTTTCCTCTATGCTCTCTCACCTCATCCTTTCCTTCCACACAGACCCCTTAAGTTTACAGTATATTATACCTACATGATTATGTTTTCTTGCTCCTTCATTTAGTTGATAGATTTTATTGAATGCCTACATATGCCAAGAACTTCCATGTCTGTGCAGTATGATCTCATTAATGAGAACACATGAAGAATCAGGAAATCTCTGAGAAGTCAAAAAGGGGGATACAAAGGTTTGCAATAAAAGATACAGCCTTTCACACTGGAGGAGATAATGCTAAGTGAAATAAGTCAAGCAGAGAAAGACAAGTATCATATGATTTCTCTCATCTATGGAACATAAGAACTAGGATGATCGGTAGGGGAAGAAAGGGATAAAGAAAAGGGGGGTAATCAGAAGGGGGAATGAAACATGAGAGACTATGGACTATGAGAAACAAACTGAAGACTTCAGAGGGGAGGGGGTGGGGGAATGGGATAGACTGGTGATGGGTAGTAAGGAGGGCACGTATTGCATGGTGCACTGGGTGTTATACGCAACTAATGAAGCATCAAACTTTACATCGGAATCTGGGGATGTACTGTATGGTGATTAACATAATATAATAAAATAAAATTTGAAAAAAAAGAACATGATTGGGAAGATCGGTGTGGAATGAAAAAATAAATAAATAAAGCTAAATCTCAAAAAAAAAAAAAAAAGATACAGCCTTTCAGGTCCTCATTCGAAGCCTGTATGCTCTCGGTTTACTCACACTTTTAATGGGGCTGGTTATTTAGTCTCCAAGCCCACAGCAAATCAGAGGAAAGCATTTATCCCCAGCAGTTGGCAAACTGACAACTATAAGAAGTCAGAGAGGACAATCTGTCAGCAAGAGAGGAGGCCAATAAACCTATGAAAAACAAAACAAAAGGTACAGGCAATCTGGGACCATTTAGTGAACGGGCAATCAATCTTACACATCTCATCCATTCATTAAACTGCATGAACCCATCATGATGCTGACTCAATTCAACAAAGGTCTTACAAGACAGGGAAGATTTTAGTATCCTAGAAAGCTTTTCATACAAATTGGCTAAATGGAACTTAGTGGACAAACTCAGGGCTACTAGGAAAGTTCAACTGCCGAAAATGATTCAAATTCTGGACAGCCAATATTGTATGCTGATGGAATTATCTATCATAACTTATTGAGCAAGTCTAAGACATGCCTGTTGCTTTAAATACTTGATTTCATTCAAGCCCCACAATAACTCTCTGAAGTGGGTACTGTTATTACCCTTGTTTTCTGGAGGAAGAAAAAGGAAGGAAACAGGCTCAGAGGGGTTGAGTAACTTGCCTTTGGTCACAAAGCTGGTTAGTAGCAGATCTTCTTTTATGACCAAATCAAAAGATGGGGAGCATAGCCAGTATCTACCTTTTCTTTTTTTATTCCTCTTAATGCTTAGCATAGATCTGGGCATATAGTAAGTTTTCAAAGTAGGGGCTCAGGTTTTCTCCATCCAATAAATTTGTCCCAAGAATTGTGCTAGCATCTGGGGATACATTGCAGAGTAAGCCAGACACAGACCCTGTCCTCCATTTAGTACCATACGAAGAATAGATAAATCCTTTCCACAGTTGGGGGGGGGATCGATTTGCTGTGATCATAGTAAACATGACTCTTAATCTGAGTCTTTAGAAAGCAGCTGAAGTTTTGTTCTTGAAAAACGTAAGCTCCAGGTAACAGTAGTTAGAGGTTTGCACATGAAGGAAAGCTATCCCCCACCTCTACTGTCCCCATTTCTCAGGCAGCCTGTGCCCCTCATGTCGCGCTGCCACCCTGTGCAACTGCCCTGAAGAGTGACTTAACGGAAGTCACTTCAGCATCCTCATCTGCAGAACGGTGGCGGTGGCGGTGGCAGGGAGGGGAGAGATGGATGGGCTGGGACATTCTGGTCCTCACTCCCCTCCTGCCTCTGGCAAGTTCTTCTCAAACTTTTCCCTCATCATGCCTTACCCGGCACCACCACAGCTCAGTAGCTAGAGTAGGTGTAAGGAGACTGTTTGCCCCACTGTAATGGCTTGAGACAATGCCACATTGTCTAAAATAGACAGTGGCTGGGCGGGAGTTTATTGTCAGCTGGCAAGGGGTGGGAGCAGGGGGTGGACCGGCTCTGGTTTCCCAGCCCCAGAACTCCACAAGCATGGGAGGATGCTATAAAAACAAGCCTGCTGAGAACCTCCCACGGGTGACATGAGCACATCAGTTGGGCTGTGGAGGAGTCAACTGTAGAGAAAGGGGCTCCGGGTGGAACATTCTAGCAAGGTTGAAATGGGTAAGAAGATCCAAGCTATTAGTTAATTTTAGTAGGCTTATTTGATTTTCGAGATATCTGTAAGAAGAGGGGACATATGTGGGCTAGAAATGGAGTGAAAACTATAATTTAAAACAAGTCCAGTGATGTATTGAGTGTCTACTATGTTCTGTTTTCCAGTGCTATTGTCACTGCTAGAAATACCGTAGTGAATATGACAGGTAAGTTTCCTCCCCTTAAGGAATTTACATCTGACCAGTGGAGCCAGTCATTAAACAGNATTCCAGGCACTGTTCAAAGTTTTATATAATAACTAATATAATCTTCATAACTATGCTATAAAATAAAAACTATTATTATACTCATTTTGCAGAAAATGAAACAGGCACAGAGAGGCCAAATGACCTTTCCGAGATCGNAGAGAGGCATCAAGGGGGGCAGGCAGGAAAGTAAGCAGGAGCCTCGGCCCTTTTAGGGAAGAACCACCCACACTATCACGGAACCTCTCATGATTTTAGTTTCTTTGAACATCGGCTCCACCATCCTTTTTTGCCCAGTGGAATTCCTCCATTTACACATGAAATTCCCTGAGACCTCAGCTTGCCTGCTGTCTCCCCTAGACCCAGAGCTCCCTCTATCCTCACTTCCCACTGACAGCTGGGTTGGCCTGGTACAGNAGAAACAAATAACCTGGATAATTTTTAAAAGGGTCAACTTTCACAAAGGCAGTAGAGCAGTATGGTGTGATAAACAATGACTGAAGTGGGGGAGAGCAGTATTTCATAGGGTGACTAGGGAGGACCTCTTTGAGGAGGTAACAATTCCAAATAGACCAGAAGGAACCAGCCAAATGCAGGTCATGGGGAAGAACCTCACAGATAGAGCATACAGCAAGTGCAAAGGCCCTGAGACCACCATGAGTTTGACACATTCAAGAAACCAGTGTGGCTAGAGAGTGGGGAATGACAAGGAGAGAACTGTGAAATTAGGCCTGAGACGTCTGTTCTCAGTGCAATGGGAAGGTTTTAAGGGAGCATGTTTTCAAAAGGTCACTTTGGCTGTACTATGGGGACTGGATTGTAAGGGATAAGAGAGGAAGAAGGGACACCAGTTAGAAGGCCACCAAAGTCACCAGAAAAGACATGGCAGTGGCCTGGAGTGGAGAGGGACATAAGAGGACAGATTTAGAATATATTTTGGAAAGAGAGGCATCAAGGGGGGCAGGCAGGAAAGTAAGCAGGAGCCTCGGCCCTTTTAGGGAAGAACCACCCACACTATCACGGAACCTCTCATGATTTTAGTTTCTTTGAACATCGGCTCCACCATCCTTTTTTGCCCAGTGGAATTCCCATTTACACATGAAATTCCCTGAGACCTCAGCTTGCCTGCTGTCTCCCCTAGACCCAGAGCTCCCTCTATCCTCACTTCCCACTGACAGCTGGGTTGGCCTGGTACAGGTGCCAGAAGGAGGATCTGATCAGCCCAGCTTGTCTCCTCATGCCAGGCCATCCTCTGAGCTATCCTCCTCTCTGTGAGTCGGGGGCTCCCCGCTAGGGCAGATGGGGAAGGCAGGGCTACCTGAGTGCCACAGCCAGGGGCTGTGGTGGGTCAGTCTCTCTTGAAATGTGCTGTGTTCTACAGGCCACAATTAGTAAGTCTAGCAGTAATCTTAGCTAGCACCTTCGTATCGCTCATCATTCCAGGCACTGTTCAAAGTTTTATATAATAACTAATATAATCTTCATAACTATGCTATAAAATAAAAACTATTATTATACTCATTTTGCAGAAAATGAAACAGGCACAGAGAGGCCAAATGACCTTTCCGAGATCGCACAGCTAGTAAGGGACGAAGTTGCGATTCAGACTCAAGTAGTCTGGCTGTAGAGGTCTTGATCTTAGGCCTCTGCTGAAATCCTTTCTAAGCTTTAGATCGGACTGTCCTGAGAAGGGCTCTTGAACATGGATGTTGACAAATATGGGAATAGATGTTGCCCCAGCTGCCGAGGCTGCCCATGATCATGTTTTCTCTAGTGAAACAAAGAGGAGACTCATTGCACCGTCTGCTTTCAGCTCAGATCTTCCATTTATTTCTATCATCTGGGTAAAGAACCCTAACTTCCTGGAGCCTCAAGTTTCTCATCTAAAAAAATAGTTAATAATTAAACATCTATCCTAGTGGTTTCACAGCCGTTGTTTGTAAAACAATCATTATGATGCCATGGGAAAGGCACATTTGATAAATGAAAAGATTCGGGGGAAGCAAAGAGCAAGAAAAAGTTAGAGGAGGGAGGGGACTAGGGGGTCCAGCCCTGGAAACTCTTGTGTTCAAAGGCCTGGGGACTGAAGATGAGAGGCCAGCCAGTGGTGCGGAAGTGGACAGTCTCAAGCGCCATGCTTCCTCCTAAAGACCATAGGGAGCCACTGAAGGATTCTTAACGGAAGAAGGAGGAGTTATGCCGTCAGATGCGCTATTTAGAAAGATATCTCTGGTGGCCAGTGCGGAGAACGGACTAGAGCAGGGAAGATGGCAGACACAGAGATAGGAGGCGGTTACAGCAGTGCAAGCAAGAGAGGGAGAGGATACGGACCCAGGCAATGGGAGAAATATTCAGGCATGTCACCAAGAGAATGTGGCAGTCCAGGAACCCACTACTTCCCAATCTAGAACAAGTCTCTTGTTTGGAAGAGAAAAGTTTCATAGTTACTTCATATCTGAATCGTGTTTGTTTCTTGGGTGTGTGAGTCTCCATTGATATTTTGTTTCTCTAAAATCTTCAAAGGGAAGGCTCTTTGCTTTGATGGCAAGGCCCACCCTCGCTTCCTGTGTGTGGACTGATGGCAAGCTTTCCTGGGAAGGCAGGTGTGGGGCCTCTGGTGTGGCTACTTTGCATAGCACGTTGGGAGTATTTGCATTCCCAGAATGTGTTTCTCCGTTGAAAGGGGGCCCCATTCAATTTATTATTTTATTTTATTCTATTCTATTTGTTTTATTTTGCATTACTTTTCGGTCTTGCAGCATCGGGTGAACGTGGCCTGGAAGTCAAGGCAAATTCCTTTCCTCTCAAGGGGCACCTGGGTGGCTCAGTCAGTTAAGCATCTGTCTTTGGCTCAGGTCATGATACCAGCTGCCTGGGATCCAGCCCCCGTAGCTTCTGGCCTCTGCCCCTCCTCCTACCCTTCACTCGAGTTCTTCTCCCTTGCTGGTGCTCACTCGCTCTCCTGTGCGCGCACTCTCTCTCTCTCAAAATAAATAAAACCTTAAAAAAAAATTTCCTCTCACAGTGCGTCCAGTGGTCTAACTACTGAAAGCCCAGCAGGCTGAGCAAGGACCCACAGAAGAAAAACCCTACTTGGAGTTTTTTAGACGGCTCCCTGGCTGTCTCCTGACTGGTGCTTCCCTGCACATACATACACATGTGCACACGCACACACGTGCACGTGGGCGTGCACGCACACAGCACTGTACCCACAGGGCCCCCAGGGCCCACACCCTCACATAAGTCCTTCTTCAAAGGCATCTTTGAAGTCTGGTGATGCCACCATTCTATGCCGTGTTTCCTTCCTTGGAGCGGCCTGATGGAAACCTACCTATTCCAAATCCTCAAAGAAAAAGGAAAAAGAAAACCTCTTCCTTCTGGGTCAATAAGTTAGCTTGTGGGGGCGGGGGGGAGGGGGACCAAAGCTGTATCGTTCGTGGAAAAGTAGATCCATGAAGTGCTGCTCCCCTGAATTTCATTGTCTTCCTTTACCTGTAGAAGTCTCCCACGGGGACGGGGTGCTTGGCTCTATGTGAGCGGAAGCAGGTTTGGGTCATAGCACCTTGCACTTCAGGGAATCTCTGAAACCAGAGATCCCAGTTCTGTAAGAGCTTATTTCTGACTAGCTTTAGCATTGAGCATAGTTTTTAAATATTGAGGTCCAACTCCAGCAGGCTTATTAAGCATTAGGGGATAGAAGGTGGGATGAGTTTATGATTTTTAAATGTGGGAAATATTAGGTTTGCCATCAGACTGGAAAAAAACTTGTTAAAGTAATAGTAACCACTATTGGTGAGGGCATAGGGAAACAAAGTCAACAAGTATTTATTAAGAACCTACTCTGTGCTAGGCATTCATTGCTCTAGGCCAGAGCCACTGTGGTATAGCACATGAGTGGACAAAATCTCTGCTTCCTGAAATGTACATTCTAATTCATTGTGCTAGAAATGCACACACTTCCCAGAACCCAGAATGCAACCAAGCCTTAAAAACGTGTATATGTGCCTTTTGGGTAGACAGTTGTGCACCCATGTAAGTGCAAGACTACAAAGTTGTTTGGAAGAATAAAAAGTTAAAGAAAAAAACCCTAAATGTCCAACATTAAGAAACTAATTAATTACAGTCACTTTTATATTTGAATACCCTACCACTATTGAAATAATGTTGAAGAATATGTGTGGGTCTGGGAAACTGTTCATGATGTATTACTACACAAAAAAGTAGGTTACAAAACAGTTGGTAGCGTGTGATTCCATTTGTATTAAATGGATGGAAAAAATTAAGTGAAATTTACTAATTTAGCAAAATCTACTGAGTGCTTACGATGTGCCTGGGCCTTGGAGTGACAGAAGTGAACAAGATTAGCAACGTCCTTCCTCCTATGGAATCTGTGGTGGTTGTCTCTGAAATGGTAGAATTTGAGGTAACTTTGNTACGATGTGCCTGGGCCTTGGAGTGACAGAAGTGAACAAGATTAGCAACGTCCTTCCTCCTATGGAATCTGTGGTGGTTGTCTCTGAATAGTAGAATTTGAGGTAACTTTGATTCTCCCATTTTTTTTTCAGTGTTTTCCATGTCTTCTAAGCTGATCAGATATTCCTTTTTAAATTATTCTAAAATTGGGATGCATGGCTGGCTCAGTCCAAGGAGCATGCGACTCTTGATCTTGGGGCCATGAGTTCAAGTCCCACGTTGGGTGTAGAGATTATGTAAATTAAATAAAATTTAAATAAATAAATAAATAACTTTAAAATTGAACATAATCTTTAAAGATTTATTTATTTATTTTGAGAGAGAGAGAGAGAATATGAGTGGGGCGAGGGGCAGAGGGAGAGGGAGAGTCCTCAAGCAGACTCCCCACTAAGTCATGACCTAAGCCGTAATCAAGACTGGGACACTTAAACGACTGAGCCATCCAGGCACCCCTAAACATAATTTAAAAAATAAACTTGGGAGGTGTTATCTTTGGGGTTAGAACACAGGACCTTGGGAATTAAAGCCCACCTCATATGTCCTTCCTCCCTCTGAGGAAGGAACCCAAGATGGCCAAGAGTAGTATAACCAGAGAGCAAAACCCAAAAAGACAGGGTGAGACAAGGACCAGCATTGAAAAGAAGCCACATCTCTAGCAGGGATCTAGTGTGAAGCAGAGACCAAGACTGGGAGGTGGGGAGAGTAAGTACAAAATGGAAGTGAAGGAGCAAAAGTCTCACCTTTCTGTCATGAGCAGGGCTCAAGTGCCCCAGGCTTGTCTTTATACTGGCTTTAAGGTGCGTGAGGGGCCGCAGGAGATAAAGGCACAGGGTCAGGTGGGCATCTTCTGCCACCTTTTTAAGCACACACCCAGTAGTAAAACACTGAAAACCAGCCAAATGCCCAATAAGGGATTGCTTAAATAAGTTAAGTTTCTTTTAATACATATCCATACAAACGCAGCCAAATAAAATTTTGAGATGTTAGCTAAATTTCGTTTTCCTTACTATTCCTTAGGACTCGGAAATGAAGTGACAGTGTTAATTATCAGTGGGTACTCTGAGACAGAAGTCCCATGCCCTCACCCACACCATTCTTCCTCTCCTTCCACCCCCAAGACCCAGCCCTGGAAGGAGTAGAAATCATTTTTAAAAATAGGGTTGGGGGAATATGATAGGCAAGGACACCCATGCCTCTCTTCCTTAGGGAAGCTTAGGGAGAATGTCCCCACCATTCCTGCCCCAGCATGGGTTTCACACAGTGGAATAGGCATGGTGGCAGGACAGAACTAGACAGAGCAAGCCTGTGACACCCTGCCCCACTTCAGAGCTTGATGAATTACCCAAAATTTGCCATAACCCCCAAGATGGGTGTACGAGGGTGGAAAGGGGTCTGATGGATTTGAAGGGGTCTTTGAGAGGGAACAAGAAAATAGAGAGTCTATAGACTAATAACCAGAGGCCACAACTGGCCCAAGGACCTCTCAGTGGAGGCCAGCCATCAGAAATCAGAGAGGGCCCGGTTTTTCCTCAACAGATGCCAGCATAGGTGAAATGATGTCAGGCTTGGTCATTTGTCTATTCTCAGATCCATTTCCTGCCCTCACAGTACCCCATTTCTGCTCTCCATTATAGGGAACTACATTTCCCAGGCTCCTTTGCCAACTGACTTGGCCAATGAGAGGCACTGGGGGAAGGCTGAAGTGATGGAGCAGGAGAGAGGCCAGGGTATTTCTCCCGGTCTCTGTCTGCCTGCGTCAGGTGAAACCCTAGCTCCTCTGGTGGCTGTCTCCTTTGATTCTAGCTCCTGCCAAAAGGCCCCTCCTCTGCATTCATATAGCTCCAGCCAGGCAGCCTGTGCCATAGTTCTAGGCAGAGGGTTCTGGTTTCTGGGCTCTGTAACACCACCATCTTACTGTGTCCCTCCAAAGCTAATGGTGACAGTCGCTTCTCTGTAGTTAATCTCTTTCTCTGTTTGGCTTCTCAGCACTTCCATAATTGATGCATCCCATTCTCTGTATTAGGTTTGGCTTCTATTTCCTAACTGGGCTTTGACTAATGAGGATCAAAGGCCTCCATCCCCTTCAACTGAGGTCTTAATGCTATGGGAGACCCCTGGGAATTTATCACACTCTCAGAGGGAAGGACGGAGGTAGAACGTTCTAAATCAACTGGATTTACCCAAAAGAGGCCTAGGAAACCTTTGGATGATTAAGTTTCTATAGAATTGATTAAATTAGGTAAGATTTTGTAGGTGTGTGTGTCTTTGTTTTTGCCACCAGGTGTAAAGGGAACTCCAAATAGAAATTTAACTTACAGAAAAAAATAAAATGACCATCTTTGCACACTTAATATGTAACTTGTGAAATTCCTACTCACTACATTAAATGTACACATAAAATGGATCTATGCCACCACCATGACTAAGTAAAATTTATACACGTGGGCAAAGGCAAGGAAGGGAATAGGACAAAAGAATTCCTTATAATGAAGTGGGAAGATGATATGTGATTTTTTTAAGACTTTATTTATTCTAGAGAGAGAGAGACAGCACATGCATGAATGAACAGGAGAAGGGCAGAGGGAGAGGGAGAGACAGAATCTCAAACAGACTCCGTCTTAAGTGCAGAGCCCAGCATGGGGCTCGATCTCACGACCCTGAGGTCATAACCCGAGCCGAAATCAAGGGTTGGATGCTCAACCAACTGAGCTACTCAGGTGCCCAAGATGATATGTGATTTTTTTTTAAAATCTATGTTATCCATTTAAAAAGGCATGTTTTCAAAGAAAACTTTTAAGGGTCACCTGGAGCCTTACTAAAACCAACCTCTCCATCCCAGGGTCAACCTCTTTGGAAAGTGGCAAATGTTCTTCCTCTGGAGCTGCACCAGGTGACAGGGGCATTTCAGCTTTTCGGAAAAGCTGAGAGAACCTGAAGTGTAAAGTTAAAAATACAGGCAAACAGCAAGGAATAGCAGAGGTGCTAATATACAAGCATTAAGAGCAAGTGTTAGAACCTTCCTAAAGTCACATCATAATGCAACTAGGTCAGATGGAAGGCTCTGACAACAAAAGACTGATGAGCGGTGCAGAGCCAAGGCATCCCAAGAAAATGAAGGCAGTGTGTCCAACTCGGGGTCATCTCCCTGTGGAGGATAGAGGCCTGGCCTTGGTAACTAACAACCCAGCCCCTTGGTACGCCCCTGAAAGATACAATCCTGGGCTAGAGGAGCTGACCTGCCCTCCATGTCCTCAGACTGAAAAGGATAGATGGATGAATGCTCTCTGCACAAAATTTTGAAAAGGAGACACTAAGAAGTAATGGCCCAAGAGGAGACAGTTCAGTATAGTGGTCCTGACCATGGACCTGGACCCAGCTTTGATCCCAACTAACTCCATACTATAGATGGGACCCCAAGACAGCCTTCGACATTTCATAGCCTCAGGCTCTCCCTCCATAAGGATGGAGATAATAATAGGACCTACCCTATTTTAGGAGTAGTGAAATAGATAAGATGGGAAAAAGCACAGAAGAGCTTAATTAACATTATCTTGCATAATTATTTTAGAAACAGAATCCCTGAATTAAATGTTTTAGAATAAACTAAGGTGTCAAATGCAATAGATATTAAGCCACAGACCCTGTACCAGACACGATGGAAGGCTATGAAACTCCTGGTAAACCTCTCTTATCTAGTGCTCACTGTTGACTGGAGAGTGGGGGGTGCACCAGGGGTTGAGAAACCATAAGACCCAATCAGAAAATCTGAAGATCCGGTGGAGGGCCATTTACTAGAGTGACAAGGGGAGACACAAGCTGCAAGTGATAAGGGTTTCGACTACCAGGTAACTGAGAGTACTGAGAGGTCCTCATCTATTTTATAAGCAGCTCTTCCCTCAGGAGTTGAGACAAAGAGAATTTTCAGGCCACTCAGAGCAAAGAGTCTTGGCCATGCCACTCAGTGTATGACAAGCTCCGGTAGATACCTCTCCCAAGTCAAATTGTTCCTGCGCTCCTTCACCCAGAGCACCCTCCTGGACCTGGGCAGATAGCTTTTGGATGGGTATGGAGAAGGGGCCACTGGGTAATTGGCTTTCTCAGGCCACACAGACAATCTTAGGACATCAAATTCCAGATCCAAGCCTAATGCTTCCCAAGCCTGTGATTCTTAACATTTTGGAATGTCAGTACTCCTGAAAATCTGATGAAAACTTTGGACCGTTCCCCAGAAAAATACACACATGCAAATACATAGACTATTTTACACATTATTTCAGGGTATCTGTGAAGTCGAAGGCCTAGAGATAAACAGACATACAGCTCATGGCAAGACTTTTTAATCCTTGAACAGAAAAACCCAAAGGCCGTCTCAATACACACGCACAATATATACACAATGCATTCTTTCTCTAGCAAAGACCAGCTGCTCTCCTTACCGAGTTTTTTGTGTGACCCTGACAAATTTCAGAGACTCGTGTGGTAAAGCCCAATTTCCACTTGCATTCCAAAATCCAATCACTCCCCCGTGTAATGGACTTCCTTCCAAATGTTTACCATCCTGTGACATCCCCAAGGCACACCCCAGTTGTCCCCTCCTAAGCAGCTGGGCGGTCAAAGTAAGCCTCATTGCGAAACTGTCAAGGCGAAGGCAAGAGGTTACATAATTCCAATTAGCAGAAGCCCCACCGATTCTAAACAGCTCCTACCATTTCATCATCTTTCCCCTCCAAGGAAATAATCACAATTGCCACCAACATCCTGGAAACAAAAGGCGACAGAATAAACATGGTGCTCACCCGGCAGACCCCAGGATTAAAATGTAATCTCAAAATAAAGTCTAATAACTTTCCCTCTTTCGAACACACTTGGAATAAAATTAGCATATAAATCAAAGCTTAATTAGGACATTGTAACAATGAACAGCACCGGCTGGTATTAAGGGTTTCAGGCCCAATATGATGCATCAAATAAACACCGTAATTAGAGAACAAAATCGGGGCGGTCTCCTGGTAATCAATCACCCAGCTAGGTTCAAGCCTTTCAACTTGAGGGTCACCTCTGTTTTTTGTCTTGTGCATCTTGCCTTCCAGCCAGGCTCTCCCCAGAGACTTCATGCATCTTCCAGGCCGTGCTCTGGCACATCGCTCTAGCTCCTGGCACTCGGGGGGGAGTCCTGGCACTAAACAGGGATGAAGAGACTTGCAGGTTGCTCCGAACAAAAGCCTGCAGGCTTCCAGAGTGCAGCGTGTGTCTGCTATTTGAGGTGTGCTAGACCCTTCAGCCGCTGTTCTCACCCAATCCAGACAAATACCTGTCTGAGACAGAATGCCAGGAATTCTTTTTTTTTTTTTTTTTTAAGATTCTATTTGTTTATTTGACAGAGAGAGACAGCCAGCGAGAGAGGGAACACAAGCAGGGAGAATGGAAGAGGAAGAAGCAGGCTCCTAGCAGAGAAGCCTGATGTGGGGCTCGATCCCAGAACGCCGGGATCACGCCCTGAGCCAAAGGCAGACACTTAACGACTGCACCACCCAGGAGCCCCAGAATGCCAGGAATTCTTATGAACTCGATCCCAGAACGCCGGGATCACGCCCTGAGCCAAAGGCAGACACTTAACGACTGCACCACCCAGGAGCCCCAGAATGCCAGGAATTCTTATGAACCATTTCTACGTTCACTATGTTCCAGCCATACTGACTTTGCTGTTCCATACCCCACCCCCACCCCCAAGGAAATGCCTGCCTCGGAGCACAACGTGTTTCTTCTCCCTGGGATGCTCTTCTCCCACAGGGCTTTCTCCCTCACTTCATTCAGCTTGTCCTGTAAAATGTCACTTCATCAGAGATGTCTTCCTCATCCCTCTTATCACCCTGGAAGGAACATTCTTTGCTGGAAAGTTTCAAGGGCCACTAAGTAGCACCCTTCACCCCACATAAATTCTAACTCAATAGCAAAATAAGGGTGAAAGTCAAGGCAGATGGGAAAACAAAATGTTGCCTTCATTTCCAATAGAACTGACATCAGAAAATGAGGCTTACAGCTGTGGGCAAGTAGGCTTCTGGCTACCAAGCGGCAGGTGAACCACCCAGCCAGGTACTGCTGGCCGAGGCAGCAGAGACACCGAAGAGGTGAGGCTGGAGGAGCGGGGTGGGCTGGTGATTGCAGAGGGCAGGGCACGCCCAGCAGAATGGGCAGGAGGAGAGCAGAACCCATTCTTCATCCCAAATCACCAAGAGTGGACCAGCCCTCCTCCCTGGGGGAGTGTTCCACAAGGGCGGGCACTCCCACCACAGAGGAGATGAGGGGGGAAGAGGTAGTTCCTATCCCTGTGCCCACTTTATTGTTCTTCAGAGCTCTGATGATTTGTTCCAATATTTGCTTATTTGCTATCTTCCCACACTGAATGCTAACTTCAGGAGGGGGACACTTTGCTTTGCTCATAGCTGCACCCAGAGACCCCGAGGGCCTAGAACCGTGCCTGGTAAATGGCAGGCTTTCAGTAAACCTCTGTGGAATGAAGGAATACGTGAGGGAGGCTTTTCTGGCATCTTCAAAGAAACACTAGATTCTGAGGCTGCCAAGTGCCTGGGCCGTGGCTGCTTCCATCCCGTAGCCACCAGGACTTGGCTTTGGAGTCACTGCTGAAGGACCAGAGCTTTTCCTATGATCTCCTTGAAGAGCGCCCTGATTTCTTACCTGGTTCAGCTCTCCTGACCACTGATCCACGCAGCTGGAGCTCCCTGCATGCAAGCATTGTGAGCCCTGCCCGCCGCCCCGTCCCCTGTACTGCGCACGGTATCCAGCACAGTAAACGGCGGCAGCAGGAGAGAAGGCGGGAGGGAAAAGAAAAGAAAGCTGGATCCCCTTTCTCTCTAAGCCCCCTTCCCCAGGGCTGGTCCTCTCACCTAAAGAGAACAGGGGACCCAGCCCTCTGCATTCAGAGAGAGAAGACATTGTCATCTTCATGTGACAGATGAGGCCGGAAGCCCAGGGACGGGAAGCCACCTGCCTAAGGCCACGGGGAGGACAGGTGGTAGGGAATAGGACCCAAGCCTTCTGACTCCAAGGACAGTGCTTATCATGTGACACCTGCTCTCTTAGGACCATGGGTCATGAGTGCCTCGGTCATGGCTCTGTCAGTCTGGAGAGGCTCTGATGACGGCACCGTGGCAAGTGAGAGACGAGTCCCTGTGGCCTGAAACTGGGCTTGGGCCCCCGGCCCTCTGGGGCTGGGCTCTCGGTCTGAGGCCGTGCTGGAGCCCCAGCAGGGGCTGCAACAACTTACCTGCCTCCTGGCCCCATCTCCTCCCCCGAGTGTCCACTGGTCCCAGGCCACCAGAGCCCGGCCCGGAAGCAGAGATTCCTGCCCAAGTCACATTACCAGAGCACCTATCTGGACTCTCATTCATTTCATTCATTCCCTTCACAACAGTGTGTTGAGCGCGTACCAGAGGCCAGACAGCACAGGGTATCAGGGACAGAATGGCGAGTAAACTATAGACTCTGTGTCTCATTCCCACAGAGCGTGAGCTCTAGGAGAAGAGACACGCATTCATCAAACAATTACAGCCAACTTTAAGTGGCATTTACATCTACTGGATTATTTAATTCTCACAATTACTATTATCATCCTCTTCTACAGCCGGGGAAGTGACTATTGAAAGGTGAAGTATCTTGCCAAGGCTCACACAGCACATAGATGGCAGACCTGGTATCACCATCACAACACGATGTGATCTCAAAGTAATTACAGAATAATATCTTAAACTTTGACAATCACCGTGAAAAAAAAAAGGCGCAAGCATGCCTAACAGGGAAAAGTGAGATCGTCTCCTTCCTTGGGGAAGGAGACAGTCACAAAAACTGACCCGGAAGAAGCAGCATGGGAGCCTGGCCTGAAGGCTAAGTCAGAGTTAGTCAGACCAACCAGTGAGGGGAGGGTGGGGTACGGGTGAGGCCTTTCCACAAAGAGGGACACGACTCACAAAGGCCTTGAGGAGGAGGTCTAGCCAAAGCCACCAGGGCGCCTGGTACTGGTGGTAGGAAGCAGGGGAGGGGGCTGGAGGTGTGGGCAGTGCCAGGTCAGGCAGGCACAACGTGCCACGTCAACAGTCCCACCCGTGGTACACTTTGCTGGAGAAATGCTGTCAAACTAGGGTACCAGCTGCACGTAGAGTCTGTTATGCGTGGAAACGTGGTAGAAATCCAGAAATCTCATCATTCACATTTCTGTCATTCGGACACACTGCCTGGGTGCCCGCCATGTGCCACACACACATTATTGTAGGCATTGGGGACACAGCCCCGTCCTCCCTGAGTGCATCCAATTTGTGGCCAGGGAGAGAGAACTCTCTGGTCACTGACATTCACACTCCTTCACCAGTTCTGAGCATGGACAGGGGGCGGGGGGCAGACACTGTGCTGGGTGTTCTATTGAAGGGTCTGGTTGACCTTTGCATGACAGATCAAAGCCTTGTTCCAAAATCAGAGCTAGAGCTCCTAGTCACCAAATGGACATCTCTTAACAATTCCATCAGCCGCTTACCGTTCACAGGATTTGAAACATTTCTTAAGAAACTAGCAGAGGGTAAATCATTTTGGGCTGCTCCATAAGGCAAACTCGGCTAATAGAATCTATTTCTATTGAAATGAGTGTCTACAGACCTGTAATTCATTCTGCATAACATTTACACACTCCACACCTCCGAAACCTTGTTAAATTACTTAAGTCAGCAAGGCTCAGCCTGAAGAGGAGATGGGGAACTAACACAGATTGGTTCAAAAAGGACTTCAGAGAGTGTTTTCAAAATCTGTCTGCATTGCCACTAGGTTTTTCTGTTTTTCTGTGGAATGAGACAGGGGGGATCATCATGCAGATAGCCCTGAAACTGTGACATCCTGTCTTCTCACCACTCGTGGGATGATACCAACTCCTTTACTTTTCCTATAAGGCTCCACATGACTTGACCGACCCCCACGGGGGGTCTTTCTCCTTGCTCGCTTCTCCAAACCAACCTTCTTGTGCAACTCAAGTAAGCCAAGCTCATTCCCAACTCAGAGCCTTTGTTTTCCTTGCTTATTCCTCTTCCCAAAGTGCTATTCCCTCAGATTTCTCACACGGNCCAAACCAACCTTCTTGTGCAACTCAAGTAAGCCAAGCTCATTCCCAACTCAGAGCCTTTGTTTTCCTTGCTTATTCCTCTTCCCAAAGTGCTATTCCCTCAGATTTCTCACACGAGTGACCCCTAGTCTTCATTAATGTCACAACACAAATGTCACCTCCTCAGAGAGCTGCTCACGGATTATCTCAGGTTCCCCACTTCCGGCACTTGCCACTTTGGGAAATTATCTCGCTTTTAAAATGTTCTTGTTTTTTTCTCCAGTCTATCTCCCCTTACTGAAATAAAAGCACCATGTTGAGCAAAGACCTTGGCTTATCACCAGTGGAGCATGTTGACCTTGAAAGCTACATATGTAACTTTCTGGGTCCCTGAGTCACTGCTTGTGGGAGAGCTGCTACATAATTATAAATGATCGTTTTAGATTTTGCATGAGATTTGGGGGATAGGTGTTACANCCCCACTTCCGGCACTTGCCACTTTGGGAAATTATCTCGCTTTTAAAATGTTCTTGTTTTTTTCTCCAGTCTATCTCCCCTTACTGAAATAAAAGCACCATGTTGAGCAAAGACCTTGGCTTATCACCAGTGGAGCATGTTGACCTTGAAAGCTACATATGTAACTTTCTGGGTCCCTGAGTCACTGCTTGTGGGAGAGCTGCTACATAATTATAAATGATCGTTTTAGATTTTGCATGAGATTTGGGGGATAGGTGTTACATTAGCGAGCATTCCTTAACTAATCCAGTACTTTCGGGCCATTTTCTACCAGATTCTTAGCACTTTTTTTTTATTTTAAAAACTGCTTTATTAACTTATACCTTATATACAATAAACTATTTTTAATGTTGATTTTACATGTCTTTTTAAAAATTATTATGTTATGTTAGTCGCCATACAGTACGTCATTAGTTTTTTATGTAATGTTCCATGATTCATTGTTTGCGTATAACACCCAGTGCACCATGCAATACGTGCCCTCCTTAATACCCAACACCGGCCTATCCCAATCCCACACCCCCCTCCCCTCTGAAGCCCTCAGTTTGTTTCCCAGAGTATGGATTCTTAGCACTTTTCTAACTGACTGCTAGGAGTCTTTTATATCCTGGATAGAAGCCCTTTCTCTGTTATACAACTCACAAATATTTTTCTCATGGTCTGTCACTCATCTTTTATCTTTGTTTATGGTGTCTTTTGTTGTTCAGATATTCAAAATTTTTGCCTAACCAAATCTGTCAGTCTTTTTTATCATATCAGGGACTTCAGTGTATTTCAAAAAAAGCTTCCTCTATCCCAAGATTTTAAAAAGTACTCTCCAATATTTCCTTCAGGTTCTATTTGGTTTTTTTTCTCCTAAGTGGATAGTTCATTGCCATAGCGATATTTAAATTACCTACTGTTGTCACTGCTGACTTAAAGTTCAGGAATTTGCTGAATTCCTATGTATTCTCTATTCTGTTCCTCTAGTCTCGCTCAGCTTATACCAGTGTCATACAGTTTAAATCACTGGAAATTTATAGTTTGTGCTACTATTTGGTAAAGCAAGTGTGCTTTTTTTTCCTCAGAGTTTCTCAGCTGTTCTTTCATATTTATTCTCCCACATTAATTCTAGAATAAAATTATCTGACTTCACCTAAAATATCCTATTGGGTTCTTTATAGTAAGTTAAACTTATGCACTAATTTCAGAAGAATTATTATCTTTACAATGTTGAGCTTTCCCACGCAGAAAAATGGTGTGTTTTGCCATTTATTCAAGCCTACTTGTGCATGCATAAAGGTCTACGATTTTCTTCATACTGGTCTTGAAATTCTCTAGCCACAATTATTCCCA
>NC_048233.1:51648753-51793805 GCF_002007445.2 Ailuropoda melanoleuca | reverse complement strand
GGTATCCTCTTATCAGAGCAGTCCCTCCCTGGCTGGGAACGGGCAGAAAACGAAATTGCAGAGAAGGAAATGGTGGACCCTTTTCCTTTGGGATTTTCTGCAAAAGGAATTTTGTTTTGAAATTTAATTTTTCAAAAGAATCTTAAAATGGAAGAGAGTTTATGTTCAAACTTGGAATGTCTCATATTTATTTGGTTTCCTTGTATACTTTTCTGCACTAGGGTAGATGACACAGCTGGGCATAATTTGAGATAAAAATCTAAAAGCAAATTTTTAGATAATGTACACGTACTTGACGTGTTCCTAAGAGTGACCCCAAGTTAAAGAAAGCTCAGCTTTGACCCATTTCAGAGGCTGCACTGCTCACCTGGTCGCAGCAGGACGGGACAGAGTAGTAGCTTTCAGGTGAGCAACCGCACAGAGGCCAGACCAAGGCGCTCCTGGTGAGGAGAGCTCTGGCTGCCCCTGGGCCTGGCTGCTAAGACCAGTGGACTAAGACAGAACAGAAGGAGAGGAATGCAGAGGAAGGGGATGCTTTGGCCGCCAGTGCCCACGAATCCCAGCTCGGCCCACTCTCTCATCAGCTTCTCTACTGACTACCAAAGGGGCTGTCAAGGGATGACTTGATGGGGGCCAAGCCCAGAATCTTCAGTGGGAAATTTTTTGATGCAGTTACTGTTCTTTAAAGGTCAATAGCTACAGAGTTCTCTCTTCTATTTCTCACCTCCAACTAAGGCTGCCTATTCTGGGGAAAATCTGACCATGGCTTGCTTTTTCTCCATCATCTCTGCACTGGCAAAACCAATGAGGATAAAGTCCATTCTGCAGGCTGCTTGTTCGTTCTACCTACCTACCTATCTATCTATCTATCTATCTATCTATCTATCTATCTATTCATCCATCCATCCATCCATCCACACAATTCAACTTTTGCCACAAGATCTGTCTGCATTTGCACAAACATCGATAAGGTTATGCTTTGATTCTCATTCCTGTTTCCGAGTAGCACAGGTGTCCTCAACTGCATAAGAGGAAGTCAGTGTCCAGCTATTGTCTGACTCTCCAATCATCACAAGGACAAAACATCTCCAGCTGCAACAGGACAAGAGCCAGGATTTGCACCCAGACCTGTGTCCCACCAAGGGTGCACTCTCTCAATGGCTGCATTAGAGCGCAGCCGTGCTGTGTGAGTTCCAAGTTCATCAGTTTCTTGTGCACTTGCCTTCCTCCTGGTGGAGTGTCTTGCACTAATTCTTTTTTTTGGTTGGCTGGAGAGCTGCTTTTTTTTTAATAAGATTTTATTTATTCATTTGAGAGAGAAAAAGAGAGAGAGAGCATGAGCAGAGGGAGAAGCAGGCTCCCTACTGAGCAGGGAGACCGACGTAGGGCTCAATCCCAGAACCCCAGGATCATGACCTGAGCCGAAGGCAGATGCTTAACCGATTGAGCCACCCAGGGGCCCCAGTGAGAGAGCCTTTTTTTTTTTTTATGTTCAGTTAGCCACAGTATTCAATGATTCATTAGTTACATATATCACCCGGGCTCATCACAACACGTGCATCAGTGACGTGTAACACCCGGTGCACATTAGAGCTCCTTTAAGGAATTATCTTTCAAAGGTTATGTGAGTAGCAAGCATACTTTCTGAGTCTGTCTTGTATACTTTTTTCTCATGCCTTCACATAAGAATAATTTGAGTGGTTATAGAGAGGGTCCCTATATTTTCCCCTCTAACTCATATTCTAGCATTTAATGTTACAGACAAGAAATTCAATACTACGTGAACTTCCCTCCTTTGTAGATGATTTACTTTCCCTGTTTAAAATATTATAGGATTTTTCTCTTAGTTAGAATTCTAAAACTTCAGATATGTACCAGTTTGTGCCTTGATTAAATTGAGATTTTTCAATCTAGATTCATGTATTTCTTCTATTAGGAAACTTATTTTTTTCTGTTTCCTTGATTCACGCTGTTTTCTACTTCAGTATTCCCATTTTGTGGATATTGGGCCTGCTACCTTTATTTTATAGGTTTCTTACCGTTTATCATCATAAATCCCAACTCTTTGTCTTCATGCTCTGCCTTCTGGAAAATTTCTCCAAGTTGTCTTTGAATTAAACTAACCCTATTTGCCGCTGTAGCCCCTTCGACTAGTCATTATTGACTTTTTTTTTTTCTTAGAACTCTTAGAACTTAGAAAACTCATGTCTTCTGATTTCCTCTTTTTTCGACAGCCTTTTCTTTATTGATTCAGTATATTTTAAAATGCCTCTAAGAGTGTATATTTTTAAAATGCCACCTGGGAGGCTCAGTTGGTTGGGCATCTGCCTTCGGCTCACGTCATGACCCCAGGACCCTGGGATCAAGTCCCTCATTGGGCTTCTTGCTCCGTGGGGCGCCTGCTTCACCCTCTCCCTCTGCCTGCCACTCTCCCTGCTTTGTGTGCGTTTGCTCGCGCCCTCTCTCTCTCTCCTTCTAATAAATAAATAAATAAATAATCTTTTAAAAAAATAAAATAAAATGCCTCTGAGGATATTCATTAGACATTTAAATGTTTTCTTGTTTCCTACATTAATGCGGTTTCAGTCAGGAATATTCGCTCTGAATTTTCAGCCTGATCCCTCTCTTTGGGTTTCTGAATCCCTTTGTAGTTCTGACGTGCTCTTTGCCTTTTTTTTTTTTTTTTTTTTTTTTTTTTTTTTGTAATTCTAAATGAAGACCTATGCTGGTCAGAACTGGTAGGAGACATGGGTTTTGTCATCTACTAGTTAGATCACTATGCAAGTTCCTCTCCAAACCCAGCTAGGTTGCGTTAGAAGGGATGGGTATTGAGGTGGGCCTCTCTTTGGGTCCAGGACAAGGGCAGGCTCGAGGACACATGACCCATTCAGGCCCATGAATGGCATAACCAACCCCCACCAAGCCCCCAACACAAACACTAGAGTTCACACCTTGTACAGCCTGGGGCTGAAGGCTGTGGTCAGTTTCTCCGTGCAAGGTCTGCACAAATCCCCAAATTCTTTAGCTTGGTCCCAATTTCTGCACAAAGACACCCTTGCTTCCTACTTCCCACGTTGAATGCTCACCCTGAAATTCACAGGTACCCCCGTTCCACCCTCGATGACTGTGAGCCAGTCAACACTGACAACCCATCTGACTCATTTGGCAGCTGACAGGCTTGGGAGGGAGCAGCAAGGCTACAGGGAGAGTCACAGCCTTCTTGCCCGGACAGTGAGTGCGTCCCCCAGTAGACTGTGGGCCAGTGGAGAGCAGAGATGGCGTCTTCTCTCCCCCCTGTGTCTATTACCTAGTGCCGTGCCCCCTCATGCTTGGTAAATGACTCTGGATGAAGGGCACATACCCCCAAGCACACAGACTTTTGTTCCAATTTTGCTGTTGCTTGCATGTCCTTCCCTCCCTCACTGCTGCTCGATCTCATGCCCAAACTCAGCCATCTTTGGTTCAGACTTCAAGGTTCCGTTCAAATAACACCGCGAAAGGCCAACTTCGCTGCCCCTTCCCCTGTGCCTCCATCCCTCCTGTCACAGCACCTGCGGCACTCTGTGCATGTGAACACAATTACTCAGGCCCACGGTAGGTGCTGAACAAACGTATAAGGGAACAAATGCACAAACAAGTCAATCCACAGTAAGCTGTGAGCCCAAGGCAGGGATCACCTCTCACTCAAGTTCACATCACCGGTGGGAGGGGCACCTGGCACAGAACAGCCGAATATTGTGTAACGGAACTGAATAATACTCAGAGTATTATATCCTCAAAGTAGGGTATTTCCATGTATTATCAGACTTTAGGAGATGAAAGTTTCCTAATGGTGGAATCTCAGGCACCGTAATCCCCAGGGAGTCAGAAAGGGGAATCGAAGGAAATTTGTCATTGAACAACTTAAAATCTGCCAGGCACTGTACCAGGTGCTCTTATCATCATAAAACAGGACCTGATATTTACCGAGTGTTTACCTATTGCCAAGCAATACTTCGAGTATTTTATATATGAAAGTGCTATGAGATAGACATTAGTATTGTCTCTACTTTCCAATAGAGTAACTCAAACCAGGAGGCAATTAACTTGCTCAAAATGCAGAGCTAGTAAGTGGCAGAGCTTGGATTTAAACCCTGGTGGTCTGGTTCTAGAATCTGGCTAGGCTCCTGATTACTATGGTACATCAGTTCACTCATTCCGTGTCCACGCCAGCCCTGGTAAGTGCTACCCCCTGAAGTACAGGTCAGGGGACTGAGGCTCACATGACCTCCAGATAACATTTACTGAGGTTAGACCTTGGCGCAGGGTGGGAAGCCAGGTCGGCCTGACTTCTAAACTGATATCACCTCCAATCCCAGCCTCCCTGAAATGGGGAGGCACAAAGGGCAGCCTCCCGGCTGAGCTTCACCCCACAATCCCCACATGCTTTCCGTGGGATAGTGCCACGAAAGTCAGGGTGCCAATGGCATCCCTGCCTTCTTGGGAGTCCTGAGAAGATGGGGGCCTGGACACATAGACACTGAGAAAACCAGTGAGCTGAAGACTTGGCATTAAAAATGACTTCCATTTCCTGAGGGCTGGCTGTAGGCCTGAGACGTGATTTACATTTGGCATCTCTTAATTCTCTCCACAATCTGCTGAGACAGGTATCACACGCCTCCCCCCCAATTTTACAGCTAAAACTGGGGCTAGAGAAGAGGTAGCTCATGCCCAAATTCACTTGGCCAGTGAGCAGGAGAACTGGATTTTGATTCCAGGTGTGTCTGCTGCCAAAGTCGATGATCCTGACCATGAAGTTTAGCCCAATTTCACCTGTACCCTGAAGACATTTCCCTGCAGACCTGGTTCAGAGCTACCAAGTCTGTGAAAGTTGATGGGAAGAATGGGGGGGAGGGGTTCTGATTTGGCTCAGAGAGGACTTAAAAGGACATCCCAGGCAAGGAGCAGGAAATGATGGGGCACAGGGAGAAGGGCTGGGGAGAGGCACAGAGTTCACAGGAGAATGGTGTACATGGTGGGGGCTTCCCAGGGCCTCTGTCTGAGGGAGGGGAGCAAGGGAGATGGGACCTAAGGGAGCCATTGTTCCGGCATCTCGAATGCAAGGAAGGAGTCAGTGCCACCAGCCACAGGTCCCGCCTTCATGCTCTGTGCAGAAGAAACCTCCCACGTCTTGGGTTCAAGATCAGAAGTCGACAGATGTTCAAGCTTCCAGCTTGGACCAGAGCATCTGCCACATAGCGCATGAACCCTGTTCAAAGCCTCCCTCCCAGGGACCACAGTGCAGGCACTGCTGGGGGCAGGGGGATGCTGGCTGGGGCTTTGGCTCCTCCCGTCCTGGGGATCACACATAGTCCCAGAGCAGCAGCTTGACCTCTAGCCAAATCAGCTTGTGCCTCTGGGACCTAGAAAAAATGAGGTATGCTCCTGAAAAAGGAAGGCCACTCGCGAGGAAGTTGCTCTTTCACACGCTCCTCAGAGCAGGCCCCACACCCAGGCTGACCATCTCCTCCCAGGCCTCTCTTCCCCAAGCCTCTACCTGGCGCAAAGCTTATTTAAAATCCGATTTCCAGAGCAGCGCTGAAATGCCCATCGTTGTGCCGCTTGCAATTGGGATAATGAGAGTTTAAGACATAATCCCTGCCCTCAAGGAATCTGCAAAGTCTTTGCACGAATACAACCCACAAAAACAGCCACAACAATAGAAACTGTTATCATTCAGTTAGCGCCCATCCACCACACATTAGCACACATATTTAATCATTAAAAAATTATAGCAGACAGTCACCAGGACTTAACGTCTCAGTGTTCCTGTCTGTAATGTGACTGTAAGACGTGCTCAGCGGATATCAGAGCTGCAAATTAATGAAGCATCCAGTCACCAAGTGCCCTACCCATCAAGAGATGGTAATCTGATAGAGGCCAAAACACTAAAAAATGAAAATCAACGTAATTTAAAAATTAAAAACACCTGAAAGCCCTATCCAGTCTAAATTAAGGTGAACCAGAAACCAAGAGATATAGAAAAGGTTAGCAGTAGGTGAGTAAGAAATGCCTACATGAGACTCACGTCACAGCTGGGTGGCCCGTTGCATGAACAGATGCTCAGGACCCAAGAAAGATGAAGGGAGAACAAACGTCAGGACACGCAGCACCAGCCAACCTAGGCCGTCAGGGCCAGAGGCCCGTGGAGGCTCCTGCGGGCCCTGACTGGTGTTCCTGAGATCAGCTCAGACCGCACCCATCAGCTCGGGGAAATAGAGAAAGCAGCTGAGAACGTCAAGGGCTAATCCTTGATGGCCCAGTGGGAGCACCTGGCCCCTGGAGGCCTGGCGCTGTAGCCCATCTCTGAGCGACCCTCTCGGGGCTTCTGTGTCTTCCTCCACAGAACAAAGGAACTAGACAATACCAGCAGTTCTGTAACCAACGGGGGGGTATGGATCCTTCCAGGAACCTGAAAGTTATGGATTTGCTCCTCAGGAAGAAAATACACATATATCTGGCATCAATTATCAGGGATGTTCTGGAGCCATCTGCCCAACCCCAGGAGCCCAGGTAATAACCGTGGAGTTAGGAGATCTCTAGTGATTACTTGAGGTCTAGACAAAGTCGGCTGAGGTTCTGCTAGCAGGGCTCGAGTGCCAGGCGCAAGCTGGGTTTAGGGCTCAAGCATTGGTAAAGCCATGGAAAGTAATAACCAGGGAATGATTCATTCAAAGTATCCACCGATCCAAGTTCTATGTCTTCTTCACTAAGGACCCAGAACCAAGCAAGCTTCACTGACAACCGGCAGCAGACAGATGCCCGTTTACTAAGGAAGCTGGAAGAATTCTTTGCTATTGATCCGAAGTGACCCAATGAGCCTGAGTTTCCCCAGAAGAATTGCATCTTTCTGACCCCACAACGGCAGGTAAATAACTCCATCTCACAGCGCTCTCCAGCAAACATGGGCACCCTGCCCCTTAGACGCAAGATGCCTCTTGGTTCTCTGGGCAGCTTGTGGATGCATATGCTTACCTGGCTGTCCTGCTCAGGAGACATCTGTCGCTCACCCCAGTCCAGGCTGCCAGTTGGCCTGAGGGGTTGGAACAGGAATTCAGGACCCCGCTGACACCGCGAATTAGGTTTTCCACTTCCCGCTTAAGACATCAAGTCAGAACTGAAATCTTGTCTTCGTGGAAACTCAGCTCTCCTTTGGGGTCATGAGGGAAAGGAGCCCGTGGGCTTTGAGAACAGACTGCAAGAAAAATTCTGTGTGAGGCGGGAGAAGGTTCTCAGCCCTGGCCGCACATTAGCATCGCCTGGGGAGCTCGTCAACTACACCGATGCGATCGGCGTGGCCAGGTGAGTCTGACTCTCTCCAGGTGAGTCCAGTGTGCAGCCATGGCTGAGAACCAGTGTCCTGGGCAATCCAAACCTGGACAAAGGTGTCCCGCTGAGAAGCTCTATGCAGTGCCCGGGGAAAGTTCGCTTCCCACTTGTGAAGGGTAACAGAAAGGCTTCTTGGAAGCTGGGTCTTTCCACAGGCAGATAAGGAGGGAGAGGGCACTGCAGACTGAGGGGATAGCTCAAGCAAGGATCCAAAGTTGGGAGAGCCTACTGGGAATCGAGGCCCTTTGCTCTTTTTGGGTCTTGTCCCACCAAATAAACTCTAAAATGCCTTGTATGATAAGCCTGGCCCCACAGTTCCTGCATTCTTCGAAGCAGAATGTTCCCACTTCTGTGCTTAATTTTTTGTTCTTGTAAAGGACTGTTCTGGAATGGAGACTGGAGGTGAAAGAGGATGGGGTGGTAGATTTCTGAGTAATTTTACAAGCATTTTCACATAGATTTTTTTTTCATTCACTCCTGAGAAATCCTTGGGATATGGGCAAGAGAATTATAACCAGCATTACAGAAAATTACAGAAGAGGACAGGAGCAAAGTTCAGGTCCCCTGCTAAAGGCCATACAGGCAGGTGCCATTAAGAGTAGGGTCCAGAGGGCACATGCATGGTTCATCGGTTAGGGGTCCAACTCTTGGTTTCAGCTCAGGTCATGATCTCAGGGTCATGAGATCGAGCCCTGCATTGGGCTCCATGCTGGGCAAGGAACCTGCTTAAGATTCTCTCTTTCAGAAGGGCCATATGCACCCCAATGTTCGTAGCAGCATTGTCCACAATAGCCAAATCGTGGAAGGAAACGAGATGCCCTTCAACAGATGACTGGATTAAGAAGTTGTGGGTCCATATATACAATGGAATATTACTCAGCTATCAGAAAGAACGAGTTCTCAACATTTGCTGCAACATGGACGGCACTGGAGGAGATAATGCTAAGTGAAATAAGTCAAGCAGAGAAAGACAATTATCATATGGTTTCTCTCATCTATGGAACATAAGAACTAGGAAGATCGGTAGGGGAAGAAAGGGATAAAGAAAAGGGGGGTAATCAGAAGGGGGAATGAAACATGAGAGACTATGGACTATGAGAAACAAACTGAGGGCTTTGGAGGGGAGGGTGCTGGGGGAATGGGATAGACTGGTGATGGGTAGTAAGGAGGGCACGTATTGCATGGTGCACTGGGTGTTATACGCAACTAATGAATCATCGAACTTTACATCAGAAACCAGGGATGTACTGTATGGTGACTAACATAATATAATAAAAAAACATTAAAATAAAAAAAAACATTCTCTCTTTCCCTCTGACCCTCCCCCCACTCATGCACTCTCTACATAAATAAATAAATAATAAATAAATAATGCTTTTGAAGAATACTTACTGACATTGACAAATTCTCCTTCTATAATGGTAAAGAAAATTAGATCTGAGTGCATGGCATTACGAATTAAATTTGCTCATTCTACAAATGTGCCAGGCACTGTTCTGGGCACTAATGAATTAGCATGGAACAAAACATGAAAGTCCCTCCTCCTGTCAAGCTTCTTTCTGGAAGGGGAGACCAACAATAATCACATAAATAATGAAAAGATACGCGGCATCAGACAGTAGTAGGTATAATCATGAAAAATGAATCAAGAAGGGGAGACTGATAGAAGGGGATTTTTTTCCCCTTTATGCCTTAATATATTTTCTAACAAAGATTGTGTCTATGATCAGAAAAAATACTTCAAGAAAAAGTTACACCAAAAAAGTGATGGAGTTAGGAGCTGAAGTTAGCTCACAACTTGGACCTCAGCTGGGATTCAGCCACGTGGCTCTGTTAGTAGACTGCTGGTTAGGGGAGACCGACGCTGGCCAGCCAAAGAAGGCAGGCACCTGCTCTGTGGTGAGCCAGGGGATGGGGCGGTTACTGAGGCAGCAGCCCAGCTCCTAGAGCCAGGCTTGGGCTCAGGAATGAGGCATTAGTAGAGTTCTCAGAATTGGGGGCAACACTGACAGTAAGATGCCCCTGGTGCCAATGCCCCCAAGCCTACCCCAGAATTTCAAATGTGCATGAATATCTTCCCCAAGTGAGACCAGGCTGGATTTCTGAGCCCAGGTGGAGCTGAGCCTGCAAGGGGTGGGAGGTTTCCTAATCCCTGCTCTTCCCCTGTCCTTCCAAGGTGACATAAGTACCTCCCAGGTGGGTGGTGAAATCAATGACCTCCGTGATGAGCACTTGAAAGTTCCATACAAGTTTCTACAATCTTTCTTTCTATCTCTTTCTGGGGCTGTCCTTTGCTGTGGCTCCAGTCCACACACAGCAGATTAATTACTGAGGCCACTGAATAGATGCACAGGATGAGGGCACAAGAGAACACATAGGAGCTTCAAGTGGGGCAGAGGTAGGAAGGGGTTCTAAGAGACGGCCGGCTCAGGGTACTACCACCCGCTGGTACTCTGCTCTTCCACTCACCCAGCCGCAAGGCTTTCTTGGGCAGACGTGCCTCCTTGAGAACACCATCTCACTGAGAGATTTCACTCCATCACATCACTCATGGGCACCCTCACCGTGGTCCGGCTTCTCACCCTGGCCCTGCCTGGGATGGTGACTGGATCCATGAGCCAACGAGGTGGCTAATATGGTGGGACATCCATGGCCATCAGGAGAGAGGCAACGGCACCAGGAAGGCTGCTTGCCTTTTCTTGGGCCCACAGAACTCCCCAAGACATCCTGATACCACGAGCACCTTCCTGCCTCCTTCCTGGAAGGGCATCATAACTCAGAGGCTTGGGCAGATGACAGTCCAAATTTTAGCTCCGCCCCTCCTGAGTCATGTGATCCTGGGCAAGTTACCTAACCCCTCTGTTTGCTCACCGGTACACTAGAGGTTTACCTACTTTGACTAGTCTTTGAGAAAGTGAGTGCAAAGAGCAGTCACAGACACCTTATAGGTGCTGGGTAAATAGTAACTGTCACTCATTCTTTCTTACTCTTTCTCCTCCTTCCTACCCTCACAGCAGCTTGACATCCAAAAAAAGGCTTTTTTCCACCTGAACCACAAAGAAAGTCCCCCTCCGTCCGGCCTTTCTTGTTGTGCCCTTGGACCACACCACTGTATGGATAAGAGTTTCAACATTGTGAGTCCACGAGGATTCTCTTTCCAAGGGAGTAGAAGATTCCAAGGGTTCTTCTGGGGCCTGGGCTACCAAAGCCAGACTGGCTCTTCTCTGCTCTCTGCTTCCCCCTGTTGGTTCAGAGCCTGAAGAGCCGTTCCGCACTTTGCCCATGGGGTTATTTATACCTTTCACCGAGATGATGATGATAGAAAGGCAAGTCCAAGCAGTCAAACAAAAACAAAACAAACACAAACACAAACAAACAAAAAACTCTTGAGGTTTGTAGACACGAGTCTCAGAGCCAGTCCTGCCCAGTCCTGCTTGGCTGCTTTGGGGTACTAACTGCTCACGTGCCCCTGTAATCTGAGGCTTTGACATAAAAAGGAAACCACCTTGCTTTACCACTTGGAGTTCCTCACTACATCTTCCAGAAAGAAGGAGTTTGAGTAAGTTCTGCAAGAACCGGGCAGGAGTGTTGTCCTTTCCTCCATGGTCAGGCCTATGTTGGGCATTATCAACCAATAGCTTGCTTTCTTTCCTGCTGAGCACAGACCCAGCCTCAAGATCCTTCTTAACACAGCTGTACTCCAGTGGCCAGTCCTAGTCATTGCATGAGAATAAACCTGTTTTACTCTTGGGGTTTGGAGCTCATGCCTGGGCCCTGCAGCCAGGGAGAAGATATGGAACAGACTTCCTGCTGTGGGCCCGCTCCTAGGTCACCTTTCTCCAAATGGTCTGGGTCCTTTGTAGTTGCGGCCTTGGGCTTCTGTTCTTGAAATATACTAGCTGTTTTATTTAAGAAATTTACTAAAGACAAAGTACTCGTAAACTGACACTTAAAAGCATTACTGAGGGGCACCTGGGTGGCTCAGTTGGTTAAAGCATCCAACTCTAGATTTTGACCGGGGTCATGATCTCAGGGTCATGAGAACACCCTGCGTGGGGCTCGTGCTCAGCAGGAAGTCTGCTTGGAATTCTCGTTCTCTCTCTCCCTCTGCCCCTTCCTGTCCCAAGCCTCCACCCTCCCATTCCCCCCACCACCCCTGCACTCGCGTGTGCAATGCGTCCTCTCTAATAAATAAATAAATAAATTTTTAAAAAAGCATTACTGAGCCTAGGAAAGGCGAATAAGTGGGCACGTGGATGATACTGACGGATGGATTTCCCCTAGTATTTCCAGTTATCCCCTTGGAACAGCTAAACAGCACGAGACACCTGTTGTCTCCCGATTGGGTGACTGCAGCAGAGCAGAGAAGCAGAGCAGAACTGTAGGCCAGATACTTAGTGTTCGAGGTTTCAAAAGCCTTCAAGGCTCTTGAGTGATGAGACCTGGGCGTTTGAGCAACAGTTACCTGAGTCAGAGTGTAAAGTTTATTCTGTAAACAACAGATCCGGAAGAAAATGTGACCAGCCCAGGCCACTCCTTACCACTCCCACCACTGCCCGGACTGAATTATCTCACATGCTGTTGTGAGATCTGGGGGGACCACAAGAAGAGCACCTGTGCCCTGTCTGCCCCCACCCATGACCCAGGCCCCAGGGCAGCACAGGTCAGGCATCTGAGAGCAGAGACATTGGGACTCACTTTCCAGGTAAAGGCCTGGGCAGATGTCAAGTCTGGCTGTGTTTTCCCCTCCCAGAACCAAACAGGGAAAGGAAAATTAAGTAGAAATAGTTGCAAGAAATATAATCTACTGTGTTTTTCTAACTAGAGTGGCAGAACCTAATCTTAGTGAAATTTCATTCATTCTGACATGTTTTTTAGCTCTTCTCCTTTACGTTGTTTGTTGATTTTGCTTGGGGATACCGAAGCATGGGGGAAAGAGGGGTCTGTTCTCAGTCACCACCTGGCCCCTGTCATCCACTGGGATGCTCCTGGGCCAGCCTGGTCTCTGGGTGTCAGTTCACGCAAACAGCTGCTCCAGTGGCCTCGGCCAAGGCCAGCTGGGTCTCCGTGTCCTGGTGTAGAGAACCACATTCTACTGCGTTCCGCGCTCCGTGTGAGTGTGTGAGGACCCCAAGGAGCTGTCTGTGACCACTTGCACCTCACACACAGTGTGACCTTAGATAACTCTCCATGCCTCAGTTTTCTTGTCTGTGGAATGGGGATAACAGTAGTAATTACCTCATAGAGTTGTTGTGACAGTCAAATGAACTAACACATTTTAAAAGTCTACAGCCCTACAAACATCCATTCACAGGATTATTTGCTGCTCATAATAAAGGGGGCGATGTTGGAAAGGTTCTGAATACAAATAGCAAATATGTAATATTTACCACAGGCATTCTGATGTGCTTCCTGGGTGGGAGAGAAAGAGCGAGGCTGGGACAGGGCGTTAGGAACAGCACATCACATCATACTGGAAAGCGCTGATATTCCAAATCGGACCCAACAGATCCGTCCTAGAGGATGCCCCTGCACTGGGCATGGCTTTCAGTTGCTGGATAAAGAAGACTTGGAGGTCCTGGCGCGAAGGGCAGGTGGCCACAGCAGTAGGAGGGGAAAAAAAGAAGTGGGGACCTCCAGGGTCTCAGGACACTGGCTCTTAGATCATCGACCCTCTCACCCTTTTGCAGCCAGCATGGCCTTACCCATGGGAGCCGGCTGGCTCCCTGCCCGGGCCCCGGGCACACCCATAGGAGCGTCCTGTGCATGTGAGCGCCACTGTCATGAGGCCAGACCCGCCACAGAGAGCGGGAGGAGCAGAGGCTTTTTACACTGCCCCATGGCTGGATGCTCGGCCAGGGTCCCAGGTAAAGAGAGGGCACAGGCTTGAGTACAGGTGGCCCCAGATGTCAGCCGGACCAAGTACCCCGAAGCCAGCTTAGCAGCAACCTTAGACAAGATCAGCACCCAGTCTGAATAAACTGGAAATGCGGCCTATCCTGGATCAGCTGACTACCTCTGCGGCTCTTGGATTTGCAATCCTCAAGCCCTCCCCTTGGCCTAACACCCGAGGTGCTTCACCGGCCGAGTCTTACCTTCTGCACTTTGGTTTCCATTTGCAATTGTCCCTTGGGTCACATCAGTTTCTGGAAGAATGCCCTAGTCCAAAGATGGTAAATAGGTCTTTCTCTTTGTGCCAACTTGTATTGATTGACAGTACCTCCCTGGGTTTCAGTTTTTGGACCGTGGCCAACTCAGGGGGACAGGGTCATGTAGCCCTGACTGCCCCAGGGTCGGGGAGCAAAAGAGGCAGGGAGGGTGTGGTATGCCGGTCATCTCCGCCGCAGGCCTGTCTTTCCAAATGAGGATTCTTCACTCCCTGTGGGAGAGCACTGGACACATGGATAAAGAAAAGAGAAGGGACAAAATTGGGCTCTGGGGGGCTCAGGTTGCTGCCAGAGGTGGGTTCACCAAAATCTAGATGCAATCACCAGGTGATTTGGGGGGACCATTAGCAATTCACTAGGTGGCAGCCCAGGATTGCCTGTCCGGCCCCACTAGTCCTTAAAGGTGGGCTGACCCACTGCCCCAGTTTGCCTAAGACAATTTCGGTTTGAACACAGAAGGCTCACATACCAGAAACTCCTCAGTCCCAAACCAACCGGGACAATCGGTCACCCTACAGACAGGAGGTATAAAAGCTTTACCTGCACCCACGGGGCTGATCCTGCAGCTTAGTAACCAGGAGCACGCTCTCCTCTTAGAAAGACGTGCCAGGTAACTTTCAAGAGCCTATGCCTGGACACAGCCAGTGGCTCTTGTGTGAAATGTTTATCCAGGAGCCTAAGGACTTTCAATTCCCCTGATGCTTCCTTGTGAATGAAGATGAAGTACTGGGGACCTTGGAAAGATACCAGCTGAAGCCAGTGTGCTCGGTGGCTCTTACCTTCTCCAGGAAATAAGACCTACGAAAAGCACCCACACAGCACTTCTGCCAGTGACAGACTCATCACAGAGAGAACACAGGTAAAAGGCCAGGTACTGTGGCCGTGGGCTTGGGCATCCTCTCTCCCCTGCAGAGCGAAGACACTCTGAACATAGGCTAGTTTCACTCATCTACTCCTCCTTTCTCCAGCTCTGCTGAGCATTAGGAAACCTCCCAACCGCTCACACCAGTAAGCCAGCTGCAACTAACAAGAATACTTTTCAGGTGCTCACAAGACCTCTTCCTGTGGCATCCAGGAAAGAGGAAAACATTCCTTCTTGCTTGTCTGTAAAAATGTACTTTTCAAAGCCAATAAAGGGGAAAGAGGGAGGGGGAGGGGTGAAATCAGGGCACAGAGTAAAATCGTTTGCATTGGTCAAATGTTCAGAATTAGCTCTCCAAAAGAAAGGAGGAAATTTGAAAAATAACTACGGCTTCCTGGTTTCTGTCCTTTCCACCTGCAACTCGCTGAGAAGAATCCGCACTTGCACTAGGCTATGTCTGCTCAGGGTGACATCTGTCAACCTGGAAGTTTAATTGTTGGTAATAGTATTTCTCTGTTATTCAGGCACCACACAACTAGCATAAATATGATTTAACCACCCTTGCCAGAAATCACAAATTTGTGTCGTGCACGCTGAATGCTAAGGCTGATTAGCACAAAATTTAATTTTCGTTAATATCAGCCCAAGACAAGTAGAGCATGAAATTAACCTGATGTGCTAATATTGTGCTTCGCAGTTCCAACTGTATCCTGTAGATGCTCTCACTGGAGACAGGTGCCGCTCTGCATGGGGAAGAACTCCAGCAATCAGCGCTGTCTAGGGAGAGCAGAATGAGCTGGCCCAGAGGTGGTGTTTCCTACACCTGCAGGAGCTCACGAAGACACCGGATGACAACGCAGGGAGACACTGGAGGGCAGGTGGCTATTATGGTGGAAATTAAGGACTGGGAGCCTCTGCAGTCCTTTCCAATCCTGGGGCTCTGGGATTCTAAATCTTAAGAGAGCTTCTACAGGTCCGTTGTTAGTATCTAAGACGGGGGTTGACAAAGCGCAGTCTGCGGACTAAAGCCAGCTGGTCGCCTTTTTGCACAGCCCAGGAGCTAAGAATAATTTTTACATCTTTGATTAGTTGGGGGGAAAGATCAAAAGAAGAATTTGTCACTACGTGAAAGTTCTATGAAAGTCAAAGTTCAGTGTCCTCTGGTGAGCACAGCGTAACTTACAGAGAAGTAAATCACCATGTTGGACACCTGAAACTAATGTAACAGTGTGTGTCAACCATACTGAAACAAACAAAAAACTTTTGAAACACAAAGTTCAGTGTCCATAAATTTTGTTTGGANAAGTTGGGGGGAAAGATCAAAAGAAAAATTTGTCACGACGTGAAAGTTCTATGAAAGTCAAAGTTCAGTGTCCTCTGGTGAGCACAGCGTAACTTACAGAGAAGTGAATCACCATGTTGGACACCTGAAACTAATGTAACAGTGTGTGTCTGTGTCAACCATACTGAAACAAACAAAAAACTTTTGAAACACAAAGTTCAGTGTCCATAAATTTTGTTTGGAACTCAGCCACGCCATTCGTTTTTCAGTAACGGCAGAGCCGAGTAGTTGGTACAGAGATCATAGGAGCTGGAAGGCTCTAAATATTTACTCTCTGGCTCATTACTGGAAAAGTTTGCTGACGCCTGATCTAACGATAATTTTCAAATGGGCTCTTTGGAGAATGGATCAAGGGCATCAAGGAGAAGGGGGGCTCCCGGCTTTAGCTCTTTATCAGTTACACCCAACATGCTTTTGTTTGAAGAAAAAGATTATAGCTAAAGAAGGTTCCAGATACATATGAGAGTTCAAAATGTTTTCCCTTGGGGGAGGCACATTGTGGACTGTGAATTATGGGCTGCAGGTGGCTCCCAATCTCCAGAAGATCCCAGACTAGGCCAAAGTTGTGTGTGTGTTTGTGTGTGCGTGCACACTCGTGCACTCGTGTGTGGACATGTGCATGAATGTGTGTGTTCTTCCAACCAAGGAATTTGGAGTCAGGGGCAAGGATATGATGAAATATATTAGAATCCTCATGAAGCACATTCCAGGATTTTCCTTTATACACAGACTTCCCTTTCCCTGTGCCTAGCAAACACCTACCTGGCCATTTTTCATAAACTGGTAAATATTATTAATTCAATTAAACCATCTGTGGTAGGCAAATGTCTACCTTAAATCCCTGGGACCTGTGAATGTTGCCTTTTTTGGAAAAAGAGTCTTTGCAGATGTAATTAAATTAAGAATTTTGAGATGAAAAAGTAGTCCTGGAATCTCCAGGTGGGCCCTAACTTCCGTCCCAAGTGTCCTTATAAAACAGGAACACAGAGAAGAAGGGACCATAGGGGCAGAAACTGGAATGTTGTGGCCACAAGCCCAGGAGTGCCACGCTACCGGAAGCTGCATTTTTCTCAAGAACCTGCTGGCCTCTTCAGCTTTCTTCCCTCCAAAACTGTTGGAGAATAAATCTGTGTTACATTAAACCACCAAGTTTGTGTTCGTGTGTTCTAGCAGCCTCTGGAAACTAATACACTTCAGAAGGGTTTCATTGTAAATAGTCCCACAGTCCTGAAATAATGACTTTCCTTACTTTGCATTGAATACCCACATATCACTCAAAAGTCCGTTCAAAGCTTTCCTGTCTTATGAATTATGGCATGGGAAGAGAATGGCAGGACGAAGTGAGGGAACTTTTCAAAGCACTTGGCACATACTAGACACCCTATCCATGGAATTCCCTTCTTTCTGTTCTCCCGACAGAATCAGTTGTCCCTTCCTCTGAGGTCCCATAACACTTCACATGTATTTTTTTAATTGAAATATAGTTGACATACAATGCTGTATTAGTTCCAGGTGTACAACATGGTAATTGGACAATTATATACATTACTAAATGCTCAGCACGGTCAATGTAGTTACCACCCGTCACCATACAACAGTATTACAAGGTTATTGACTATATTCCGTATGCTGTACTTTTCATCTCTGTGACTTATTTATTTTATAACTGGAAATTTAGACTTTTAATGCCTTTTATCTCTTGTGCCCATCCCCCACCCACCTCCCCTCTGGCAACCACCAGTTCTCTGTATTTATGAGTCTGTTTGGGTTTTTTGTTTATTTGTTTTGTTCTTTAGATTCCACATGTAAGTAAAACAATATCATATTTATCTTTGACTTATTTCACTTAGCATAATACCTTCTAGGTGTATCTAGGTTGTCATGAATGGCGAGATTTCATTCTTTTCTGTGACTAACGGTTCAGTGTGTATATATATGTATATATACACGTATATATCTCTACCACATCTTTATCCATTCATCTATGGATGAACACTTCATATATATTTTATGGAAGCAACTGCCATGGGCAACAACGTGGATGGAACTAGGGGGTATTACACCAAGCAAAATAAGTCAGTCAGAGAAAGACAAATATCATATGATTTAATGCATATGTGGAACTTAAGAAACAAAACAGATGAACATAGCAGAAGGGAGGGAAAAATAAAATAAGACACAATCAGAGAGGGAAACAAACTGTAAGAGCCTCTTAACAACGGGAAACAAATAGGGTTGCTGGAGGGGAGGTGGGTGGGGGAGAGGGTAACTGGGTGATGGGCTTTAAGGAGGGCACGTGCCTTAGCATCTACCCTTCTCAACTATACTTCAGTGGGTTTTGTTTTATTTTGTTTTTTAAAGGCTCTACGCCCAGCACGGAGCCCACCACGGGGCTTGAACTCCTGACCCTGAGCTCAAGACCTGAGCTAAAATCAAGCACCAGATGCTTATCTGACTGAGCCCCCCAGGCACCCCTGTGTTTCTGTGTCTTTCATGTCAGGCACCTCCCTTCCCCCTACTGGTGGGCTATGAACTTCTTAGAAGCAATGATAATAACTCATTCTTTTTTATTGTCTTTTATTTACTTTTTACTGAGGTTTAGCGTCCCTACAGTAAAGAGCCTCTATCTTCAGTGTCCAGTTCCAAGAACATTTAGAAATGTTTTCACCTGGGGAGCCACCACCCAGATCAGGAGATAAGACCCTGCCCGCACTTCCGTGCCCCTCCCAGTCAATACCTCCCAGGAGAGCCGCCGCTATTCGGACTTCTTGGACCATAGATTGGTTTTGCCTACTCCTGAATATCCTAGTACCGAAATCATACAGTATCTATTCTTTGGAACGGCCTCTCTCACACAGCGTGTTTCTGAGATGCATCCAGGCCGTTGTATACATAACATTCTCTTCTGTTGCAGGAAATCACCACAACTTACCTATTCGCTGTATTGTGAACAAACTGCTTGGGTGCGGACGGTGTGACTGTCACCCGCAATGCCACTGTGGGAAGATTCCTGTGCACATCCTGTCACGGAAGCAAGCATTCGTTTCTGTTAGGTATGAGCAGTATATGAGTAGAACTGGATCGCGGGGGAAGTATGTGACCCGCGTTAGTAGGTCCTGCCGAATGGTTTTCTAACTAGCTATACATGTTTTCATTTACTCCAGCAATGTATGGAATCTGGAGCGATGCGCCAAATCCTCACCAAAATTTGTCAGTCTGATTTTAGTCATTCTGGTAGTAGCTACTTCATATTCTTTTGTTCTAACTTTACTGAAGCGTAATTGACAGGCAGAACGGTAAGATACTGAAAGCGTACATCACGGTGATTTGATAAACGTACGCATTGTGGAAGGCTTTCCCCATCTAGTGAATTAATGCATCCCATCACCTTATATATTTATCTCTCTTTTTTTTTTTGATGAGAACATTTAAGTTCTACTCTGTAACAAATTTTAATTATAAAATACAGTGTTATCAACTGTGGTCACATTATACATTAAATCCTCAGACCTTATTCATCTGATAGCTGAAAGTTTGTGCCCCTTTACCAACCTGTGTCTATCCCCCCAGACCTCATTCCCAGTCCCTGGCAACCGCTTTTCTATTCTCTATTTCTATGAGTTTGACTTTCTTTCTTTCTTTCTTTCTTTCTTTCTTTCTTTCTTTCTTTCTTTCTTTTCTTCCTTCCTTTCTTTACCTCTTTCTTTTTTCCTTTCTTTTTCTCTCCCTTTTCATTTCACATATAAGTGATATGATGCACTATTTGGCTTTCTTTTGCCTCTTTCACTTTAGCTAATTCATCTTTATATCCCTCACATACGAGGCCAAAATTTGTACTGTGTGATCCTGCCTTCCTCTCTGGCCAATAGTGGCCAGATACAAACATTTGGCCAAAAGCCCAGTAAATCATCAGTCAACTACCAACTGCTACCACCTTGCATCAAAAAATGAGCTGGACCAATTAGATCCCCTCTTGCAGAAATTAAAGCAACAAATAAACAATAGAATATAACGCAGTCTTCAACAGGAACAAATAAGGAAAAACTGGAATGGCTTTGGTGAATCAATACAAGCCAGAGATATGAGAAATTATAAGGAAGCAGAAACAATAAGAGAGAGATGATATAGAGTAGAGGGGGTGGGAGCCAACTGAGACCAGGACAGAAAGAAGCAGGTACCATGAGAACAAGCAGGGAACCAGAGCATAGGGCCCAAGGCCGAGTTCTGGGGTCACTGGAGTAGCCTTGGATCCAGAACCGCCCTCCAGCCCCTAGCCCCATAGTGCTCTGGGATAGGGGTTGTTCTAGAATCTCCAGGGCGCACCTGGGGGGCTCAGTTGGTCGAGCGTTCGACTTGTGATTTCGGCTCAGGTCATGAGCTCATGGGTCATGGGATCCAGCCCCAGGAGTGGGAAGTCTGCTTGAGATTCTCTCCCTCTGCCCCCCCAACTCATGCTTGCACATACTCTGTTGCTCTCTCAAATAAATTAAAAATCTTTAAAAAAAAAAAAAAAGAATCTCCAGGATACTGTACCTCCCTTTTCTCACAATAAATCCCCTTAGCATAAACCCCTCCTCACTGTAGTTGAACTGCCATGAGTGTCTGCTTCTTGTAACCAAGACATTCAACTGCCAAGCCTGGTCTGCACGCTCAGCGGTGTGCTGAGAAATGTTCAACAACCACTGCTCCGGGAGTGAAGAGACCTGAGTTGAAATGCTTGCCGATATCTGTGGTGTAAATTCTCTAAATACTCCTTCCATGGCCAACTTCAAGCTACCAACATGACACCGCTGAAAACAGATGGGAAGAGATGGGAAATAGCACACTGGTAGACAGTATTTTCATCACACAGATGAAATATATGTAAATAACCTCACAAGCACAGATAGTAGAAAAATAATTAGTTGAGTATTGATATTCACTGTGAATACCATTATGTGTTACTTTTATTTTTAATGTAATTTATTTAGTTCTAAGTCCACCGAAATTTTTATAACTGCTACATTTAATAACTAGCTTGCAAAGTTCCTGCAAATGTGACCGTCGAGCCAGCTCGAGCACATCACCGAAGTAGATGGTCAGTCAGTGCTTGCCTCTTTTCCTGCCTTCTGTGCAAAATGCCTCCTAGCAGACTCCTCGCTGTGTAGGGCTCAGCCACCTGGCTCCCAAGCCAGAGGCATAGCCAAGCATGAGTAAAACGGATCATGTGATAAAAGTGTTGTACTCAATTTTCCACTGTAGATTTCCACTGGTGATATTCTCAGCCATGGAAATAGACATGTCATGGCTATATTTACCCAGACAAAAGCGTCACAGCTCTCTGGTTTGGCAGTCTGGTTTGTTTGTGTTTTGCCTAACAGCAGGACACAAGAAGCACGTGCAATAGTATGTGCAGCAGTCACAGGAACTTTGGACTCGCCGAAATGGTTCCTGGATCAAAAACCCAGCAAATATCCAAGCCGCTTCTGCATGCCAACCACGGGGCTGGGCATCACAGTCATGTAAGTGAAGTCAGAGCTATAGTTTTGCTCTTAGAGGGCTTTCAACAACAGTGCTGATGATGAGAACTGACATTTATTAAGTGCCCACTGTATAACAAGACTCCTTGAAATCTTGCCATTTGCAATGACATAGAGGGTATTATGTGAAGCGAAATAAGTCAGTCAGAGAAAGACAAATATCATATGATTTCACTCATATGTGGGATTAAAGAAACAAAACAGAGGATCATAGGGGAAGGGAGGGAAAAATAAAATAAGATGAAATCAGAGAGGAAAACAAACTATAAGAGACTCTTAAATACGGGAAACAAACAGAGGGATGTGGAGGGGAGGGAGGTGGGGGGAGGGGTAACTGGGTGATGGGATTTAAGGAGGACACTCGATGTAATGAGCACTGGGTGTTATATACAACTGATGAATCACAGACTTGTGCCTCTGAAACTAATAATACGCTATATGTTAATTAATTCATTTTAAATAAAAAGAAAAAAAAGATTCTTTTCTAAATTCTCTATGTGGATAAATCCAATTAATCCTCACAACAACCCTTTGTGGTAGGTATTATATTATCTCCCCAATCTACAGATAAGGAACATGAGGCCTAGAAAGGTTAAGTAGAAGCCCGAGGTTAACGTTTGAACCCAAGTATCCAACCCCAGAGCACATGCTGCTGACCACTGGGCCACCTCACCTGAGGAGAGAAAGATACAGACACTGTCGTACGAATAAACAAAGACGACTTCCAGAAGCTGTATATAAGTACATTAGTATCAGAGAAGGAGGTGGCAAGTGTAAGCTCGATTCTTCTCAAAGAATAACTTTAAAAGCTCCATTAGCCATTTGGGGAGTTAAAGGAGAGACTTGAAAGATGGGCAGGAGTGGGCAGACCTAAAGGACGAAGTGGGTAGCTTTTCGGGAGGAGAACTTAAGAGTGGGGAATAAGCACCAAGTGCCAGGGAGGGTAAGGGGATCTGCAGGTGTGCCCAGGGCAGTGGGAGGGGAGGTTGAGGAAGGGGCTGTGGCCAAATGACAGAAGGGAAGGATCACGAGGGAGTGTGAGGACACTTTTAGGGCAGTGGCTATGTGCCCTATGTGGATTGTGGTGATGATATCAACAAATGTATATATATTTCAAAACTTATGAAATTATATACTTTAAATATGTATAGTACATTACATGTCAATTATAACTCAGTAGCACTGCTTTTAAAGCTGAAGAAAAATAAAGGTTACATACCATATGATTCAATTTATATGACATTCTGGAAAAGGCAAACAGTCAAAAAACAGACAATAGTTGCCAGGGGCCGGGGATGGAGATAAGGGTAGATATTGAAGAAGCAGGAGGGACTTTGGAGGAGGAAGGGTTAACAGATTGGATGAGATGGTCAGTTCACCTCAGTGGTCTTCCTCCCCAAAACCCATAACCTCGGTCTAAGCATCAGACAGACCCAAACTAAGGGACAGTCTTTTAAATACCACTACCCCCCGAAACTGTCAAGGTAATCAAAAACAAAAAAGACTGAGAAATCATCATAGACCAGAGGAGACTAAAGAGACACAATGACTAAACGTAATACGGTATGCTAGATGAAAATTCTGGAACAGGAAAAGGACATACATGGACAAACTAATGAATCTGAATAAAGACTTCAGTTTACACTAGCAGTGTGCCAACGTTGGTGACTTCCGTCCAACGCATGCTGTCCAATGTTAGCAACAGGAAACTAGGGCAGGAGTGTATGAGAACTCTGTGTACTATCTTTGCAGCTCTTCTGAAAGCTGAAATTATTCCAAAATAAAAAGCGTATTTAAAAACATCTTCATGGAGTCACTAGATGCATTTATTCTTGTTGAATCTTTTCCCAAGAAGTCAAGAGCATAGTTTGTTTTTCAGCCACAAATCAATTTCTGAGCCAAAGGCAGGAGTTTCTCTGCTTTGACTCATAAAATCCTACACAGGGCAGCCAGGCAGCGGGGGTTCTCCAAGTCTCCCCCCCACCCCCCGCCAGAACCCCTCCACCTTCTCCCCCACCAGCAGCCTGAGCTCAACAAAGGCATCCCGGTCACACTCGGATCCTGACAGCCAAGGGTCAGAGGGCAGTGGAGCCTCTGCGGCTGCTCTCTTGAATCCCCACTGGTCGGATCTGCACTGGATGGGACCACTGCTGGCGGGAGGGGTGGGGTGTCCCAGCTGAGGCCAGGGGTTTTCCAGCACTCCGTGTGTGTGTGTGTGTGTGTGTGTGTGTGTGTGTGTGTGAGAGAGAGAGAGAGAGAGAGAGAGACAGACAGACAGACAGACAGACAGAGAGACAGGGAGACAGAGGACCTGAGCACTGAGTGAGGAGGTTATGGCGAGTGATCTGAACCAGGCTCCTGGAAATAATCTCTCAGCGGGGAAGCAGTGAGTCCTTTTGGAAACCAGTGAAGCAAGAAAGTGGTGTTGACCAGCCTATTGTGCAGGCCTTTTTTATTATGTGTAAGTAAATGAAAGGCTGACACTGTCCTAATAATCTTCATGATGTCCTGCCTCTCCCCACCCCCAGCCTCTGCCAGCCCTTGGTGGCCAGGCTCCCTGGCCTTCTGCAATACCTCCTCCCCAGGAACTGTCCTTTTTGACTCCAGTGGTCCCGGCAGCTCTCTTCTCTCCACTGACTTTCCTCCTTTTTCTTCTCCTCTCTGCCTGTCCTAAAGGATGATTCTGCTTCCCCAGTGTGGCCCTTCACATTGAAGCCTTAGCCGTGCTCGGCCCCTGGAGCAGCCCTGGCCCGTGGAGCACAGTCAGGGGCCAGGTGGTATCTCACTGCATTGCCTCTGCAGAGTCCACACAGGGCATCAGGATGAAGAGCAGACTCCCAGCATCCTTTTTCCAGGGCCATGCTGACATCTTGGCTCATAAAATGAAGATGTCCCTCTCAAGTGACTCATTTAGGAAAAGCCAAGTTCGTGTGTAAATTGGACAGGGTCTAGTGAAAGAAAGAAAGAAAAGAAAAGAAAAGAAAAGAAAAGAAAAGAAAAGAAAAGAAAAGAAAAGAAAAAAGAAAGAAAAGGAAGGGAGGGAGGGAGAAGAAAAGAAGAATGAATGAATGAATGAATGAATGAAAGAAAAGAAAGAAAGAAAAAGAAAGAAAGAAAAAGGAAAGAAAGAGAAAGAAAGAAAGAAAGAAAGAAAGAAAGAAAGAAAGAAAGAAAGAAAGAAAAGGAGGGAGGAAGGAAGGAAGGAAGGAAGGAAGGAAGGAAGGAAGGAAGGAAGAAGGAAGAGTAATTTTAATAATCTAGTATAAAAAGTTGTCCACAACTTATTGTGGTAATCATTGTAGTATACCCACATGTATGAGACCATCACATTGTACACTTTAGACTTATACAATGTTGCATGTCAATAATCTCCCAATAAAACTGGGGCGGTGGGGGGCGGGGGTGGAGAATTGTTCTGTTCACCAGGAATCAGAAAATTGAGACAGCAAAGAGAGAATGCTCAGTTTCACCAAACTGACTGCAGGAAACAGCTCCAGCCACCCAGGCTGGAGGAGGAAGGGGAAGAAGCTAGAGCCCCAGGACCCAGAAATAGGAAGGAGGCCCCCAGAGATAGAACCCAGACCTCTGAGGAAGCCTCCCCACTGGCTAGGGCTAGGATCTCCAAGGAAGGACAAGGAGACTGGTTTTGAGATTGTGAGAAAAAAATGAAACCAGGGTCAGGGCTATACTGAAATCAACTGCCACGGCCCGAGGTGAGTGGGGTGGTGCTGGCAGGAACTGGGAGCAGACAGGAAGAAGTCCTTCTTTTTCCCTCCCCCTGCCTTCCAGTCCCCAGCTTGCACCCCCTGCTGGCGGAGCCTAATATGGATCCAGGTGGCCAAGGAGAGAGGGGTTCACAAGTCCCAGCCCCAGCATCACAAAGCCAAGTATAAAAAGCAGCATTGAGACACAACAGCATTGTGAGAGTAACAGAAGGAAGAAGAGATAGGAACTGATGCTTCAGCAAGTGACTGCTCCACAGATAACAGTGTGAACGTACAAGCTGTGTGAGTATATGGGTAGAAGAAGGATTTGATTACGGACATCGTATTTGACAGCTTCCCATTTCTAATAATAGCATCTAATATTTCCTAAGAGCTTGCCAGGGACGAGGCAAGTGCTAAACTCCACATCAGTGATCTAATTTAGCACTCACAAGAACCTAAGGAAGTCGATACCGAAAGAATTCTAATTTTACAGATGTGAAAATTAAGGTGCAGAGAGGTTAAGTCGCTTTCTCATGAAGATCAGAAAGTAGCAGATCCAAGACCCTGTTCCATAAAGCTCACGTGTAGTCCCTGCATCACCCTTAAGCCATGGGGCACCCTCACTGCAAAATCTTCTGCCTTCTCCTCTCCCTTCCCCTGACATCGTCAGGGGCTCTGGCGGCAAAGGGGGTAACAGACTCCTCAGTTCTCTCTGCTCAGAGGCACTCTACGACTCCAACTCCCTGCTTCATGAAAACACAGGATTAACGCTTGTGCAGCCTTGAAGCCCACACACAATCACAAAACCAGAGGCACAGCAGAAAAGAGCTCACATCCTAGTACAATAGTACGACACACAGACTGCGTGATTATGAGGTCGGCACGCATGTACTGACATGGAAAGGTAATGATTGCTAATATTTAATGAGAGGTTACCATGCTCTGGGCACTGTCTCATGGGCTTTTTTTGTATGAACATATCTAATCCTCACAACTACATGGAGCGGATCCCATCATGATCATGTCCATTTTACAGATGAGGAAACTGAGGCACTAGAGAGGTTATATAACATACAGCTAGTAACCGATAGAGTCAGTATTTGAAGCAAGGCAGTCGAGCTTCCGAGTACCTGAAGTTGACACCACACTATTCTGACTCCAGCAGAGTATAAACATGACATGACAGACTAGTCAGCTAAAAAGAAAACAGATCACAGACTAGTGTGTATCATGCTTTGCCATGTCTGTTTCATATATATATATATTTAAATTTTAGCCCATAAGGGAAAGTCTGGAAGGGTTTATAATAAAATATGAACAATGATTACCTCAGAGTGATAGTTTGATTTTTTGCTTTCTTATTTTTAAGTAACTGGATGTTCTGGTTTTTCTACAATAAACATATTCTTTTTTGGAATAAACTCGTAATTTTTCTTTTTTTTTAAGAAATGAGTGTCATTTCCGGGAAAACGATCTGGCAATGCGAACAGCTTCCTAATATTTTGGGTGGATAAGGAAAGGAAACTTGTGCTCCCACTAGATGTGTATAATAGGAAAGAGATTCCAAAGCTTCTCCTTCATCCGGGCAAGGCAATCAAATGCTCCCTGACAGTCATCCCACACCTGAGTACGCTCAGGGGCCACGTCTCATTGTCCCCTGCACTGTTTTCAGCACGTTCCCTTCTCCACTGCGCTCTGTGGAGGGCTTGCAAATGTATGGAACATGGGCACGATTATTCCACTTTGAAACTCCAGCCTCCTAGATCGTAATCAAGATGACTTGGTCCCTCTGAACATCTGACATTTGCACGCAGGATAGCATTGTTGTGGTAGCTGTGATGTTATCCCTTTGCATCAAGAGTATTCTCTCCAATTTCCCCAAGCCATGTGTTGCCTTGGAAACATCATGATTCTATAGAGATCTAAGCAAAGGGAAATAATAAAGATAATAAAATCTTACAGTTGAAGTCTATCTTTCATGCCACCAAGGCGTGTTGCTAAACCCTTCCTCTAGATAAAAAGACAGACAGGCAGAATGGCTCATACCATGTGTCATCCTGATAATTAACAATTAGAGAAAACACATTGATCTCTGTTCTCTGGATAATTCAAGTCAAAGTACTTTTCCACCTGAATTAAGCAGATTGTCCAGGCCAACAATTTTATGAATAGGAAGATTTAGTCCCATAGTAAAGATGCTGGCCTAAGAGAGGCCCCTGAGCTGGGAGGCAACAGAGCCTCTTGCCATCCTGATGTCAACTCACAGGAAAGAAAGGTCTGAAGTAATGTGGAGAATCTGTCCTCTTAGAGCAGCGGTTGGCAAACTTTCCGGTGAAGGCCCAGCTAGTAAAAACGTTGAGCTTTGTAGGCCCTTTGGTCTGTCTCACCAGCTGAACTCTATTGTAGGGGGGAAACAGCCATCGAAAATATGGAAAGGAACTAGCACAGCTATGTTCTAATAAAATGTATTCATAAAAACAGACGGCGGGCTAGATGGTACCCCAGGGCCATAATTTTGCAGACCCTTCCTCTAGAGCATAGACTGTGGACCCTCAAGGTGTGCCTGCAACAGGCAAGGATTACCCTCCGAAGAAGTACAAAGCTGGCAAACTTGTTCTCGTTCATTTATTCAATGGACGCGTATTACATTCCTTCAGTGAGCCATGCTCCAGCTTAAGCCCTGCAAGTCAGAAGTAGAAAAGCAAATAATGTCTCTAAAGTTTACATTTGCTGGAGGAGGACATACTAACCCAATAAACATGCAAATGAGAACATTTCTAATACTGATGAGTTATAGAAATATGATCAATAAAAAAATAGTGAGAGAGGGGAGAGCCCAGTTTGGCTAGAGTGGTCAGGGAAGGCCTCCTGAGGACGGTGCTTTCTAGCTCACATCAGGGTGAAGAGAAGGAGCTCACATGCAAAGACCTGGAAAAAGAACAGGCCGTCAAGAACAGAAATGCCAAGAGCCCAGTGGCAGCAACAGGCCAGTGGGTTTGAGGAACAGAAAGGCCTGTCTGGCCAGAACATAACAAGCAAGGAGAGTACAGTTTGGGATGAAGCTAAGAGGTGGTCAAGGGTCACAGCAGACATAGTCTTCCGAGGCCTTCTGAGCCATAGGGCCGGCCTTGACCTCACCTCGCCATTGTCCAGGAGTCGTGGCTCTCACTGTAACCTCACCTGGACACTTGCGGCTTCTGGACCTTGCTCAGGTCCACTGCACTTATCAGGTGTGGCAAGCCTGTAGGTATTCTAGAACTGGTACAAGCAGGCCCTGCTACCAAGGAAATCACACCTATTTTCACCAAGACCAATAGAAGACGGATTAAAGGAAAATACATTCGTGCAGTAGTAAGATTTTAGACACCTGATCAAGTGACTTCTTAGCTTCCCCTTTTCTTAATATCAGTGTTCAGACCAGGAAGAACAAGGAGGTGACTGACTGAGTGAGTCAGGGCATACTCACGGATGAGAAAAAGAAAAAAAGCAAAATCTACGTAACTCCTTTAGCTCTATGAAGGACAATAATCTTCACGCTGGAAAGCATAGCATATACATGCTTAGGAAGACACTTGAAGCCAAGGTGAAGAGAACTAGTAAGACTGTCTTCAGTTATTATAAATGAGCTGGACGCACCAAGCCCACACCAATGAACCCAGGGTAGGGAGGCATCTCCAGTGCCAGTGTTATAATATACTGAGATCTGTAAGACCAGGAGAAAAGCCAGAACAGGCAGTGCTGTTCTTTTCAGGAGTAAAGAGACATATTCCAAAAGCCACAACCCTGAGTTGAATATCCATCCCTACAAAAATCCTACAAGGGATGATTACATAACATTTCCTGAGCGAGAGGGCCGTGGTGACACCCAGCAAGGTGGCTGGAAACAAATCTCACAGGATCACCCTCATTTCTTTTCTTTGATGTGATGGTTACAGTCAACAAACGTTCATTATACAAAAACTAAGCTCTCACGCAGGGGCTGCAGTGTGAACAAGACAGACACCGGGCCTAACTCCATCAGTGGAGGCCCTTAGGAATATGCCACTGGGCTTTCTCCTAGACCCTATCTTGTTCAACATTCTTATCAATTAGTTGGATGAAGACAAGGGAAACAAGACACAGTGTAGTCCAAAATGGGTTAAACCTAACGAAAAAATTAATAAATATTCCATCTTGCACAAGTTAACTCTGAAAGCACAGAGTGTAGACTTCCGGTTAAAAATGATGCTTTGACCACGAGCAATTACCTGCTTTCCCTCCCAGGCAAAGCGAATGGGAAATGGGGCATCAGTGGATGAGAGGTTTCATTAAGTTTTTGAAAGGGGAGAAGTTATTGGAAGAGTGATGAATGACATGACGTAGCAGGGCAGAGAAAGACACAAATCAAAACGTTTGCAGAGGAGGCTAAGGGCAAAGATCCTCATTTTGTCTCACGGAACCCTAGAGAAGCTCTAGATGTGATTGAAACTGCTCTGCTGGGGCACCTGGGTGGCTCAGTCGGTTAAGGGTCTCCTTCGGCTCAGGTCATGATCTCAGGGCCCCAGATCCAGCTCCCTGCTCAGCGGAGAATTTGCTTCTCCCCTCTGCCTCTACCCCGCTCCCTCTATCATGTGCTCCTGCTTCCTCTCTCTCTCTCTAAAATAAATAAAATAAATAAAATCTTAAAAAGAAAAGAAAAAGAAAACTGCCATGAGGAGGGGTGGGGGCAGTGCAGAGCTGCAGACCTGCTGTATCTGAACATTGGAACCCCGCGTCCTTCTTTCCCACAGGATACGCAGAACACCAGCAGCTAGACATGCACCCCACCCTCCCCTGGGAAGAGATCAGTAAATTCTTCCCTGGAAAATCCAAACAGTCCCAAAGAAAAAATTTTCACAGACTGTTATTGGGGTTTCCTCAGTGCCAGCCTCCCACAGTGAGGTCTGGCAATTGACAAGCCCCTATATCCGTACTCATACACAGAGCTATCCAACAGATTTGTAATGTCTTATAATTAGATAGGAACGGACAACCAAGATCTTTGGCAATGTGAAGAGAGACTAAAGTCAATCAACAGAGAAAAGGAAACTGAAGGAAACATTTCATGCAGGAAACAAAGACTTAGCAAAAAAAAAAAAAAAAAAAAAAAAAAAAAAAAGTACATCCGGTCAGTATCCTCAAAATAACGGATTATTGAATATCGAAAAAAAACAAGAGGATATTATGAAAAAGAGGCAATCAAAAAAATAAGAATGAGCTTTTAAAATTAAAACGATGGGGGCGCCTGGGTGGCACAGCGGTTAAGCATCTGCTTTCGGCTCAGGGCGTGATCCCGGCGTTACGGGATTGAGCCCCACATCAGACTCCTCTGCTATGAGCCTGCTTCTTCCTCTCCCACTCCCCCTGCTTGTGTTCCCTCTCTCACTGGCTGTCTCTATCTCTGTTGAATGAATAAATAAAATCTTTAAAAAAAAATTAAATTAAATTAAATTAAAACGATGATAGTATAAGGGTACCTGGCTGGCCAGTCAGTGGAGTGTTGACTTTTGATCTCAGGGTTGTAGGATTGAGTCCCACGGTGGGGATAGAAATTACTTAAAATTACATAAAATCCTTTTTAAAAAAGATAGTGTATATAAATAATAAATGATAGCCTAAATAACTAAATGAAAGCATTGGAAGATAAAGTCAAAGACTCTTATAAGAAGTAAAACAAAAAGAACAGACTGAAAATATGGGGACAAATAAAAAATAAAAAATTCAACATATGAAGCAGGAGGCCCAATATCCAACTAACACGAACTCCAGAAAAAGGGAGCAGAGTAAAAAGAGAGGGAAGAAATTAATATGAACAAATGCATGAATGAATGAATGAAGAGTCTCCAGGTTAAAGGATCCATTGTGGGGGGCCCAGCACAATGAATGACAAAAGGCCCTCTCTAAGACTTCTCCTAGTGAAATTCTGAACCCTAGGGAGAAGGAGGAAACCCTAAAAGCTTCAGAGAGAAAAGCACACTACTTAGAAAATACCCACATCAGACCGACAAAGGACTTCTCAAGAACAGCACCATATGCTAGAACGGTGCTTCTCAAACTATGAGGCAGACTTGACTTTGTTTTCAATCTGTCACAGACTGCTACTTTTATAAAATAGAGTAGAAATAATTACTAGGCAAAATATTACAAATTAAAAGCCAAATTAAAATGTTATCACCAGGGGCACCTGGGTGGCTCAGTCGGTTAAGCATCTGCCTTCGGCTCAGGTCATGATCCTGGGGTCCTGAGATCAACCCCCTCCCCCCTCACCTTGGTTTCCCTGCTCAGCGGGGAGTCTGCTTCTCCCTCTCTGCCCCTCTCCCCTGCTCATGCTCTCTCTCTCAAATAAATAAAATCTTTAAAAAATTAAAATTTTAAAAATAAATATTATCATTAGCTTCAAGAGACATAAAATGCCACTGTCAAATCAGTTTAAGTTTTGTAAAGCTTACTCTTAATTTCTGTACTTAACCTCATCACAGATGGATGGCAAACAGTTTGCAGACTGATACTGGTCCGTGGACCACACTTTGAGTAGCAGTGTGGGACGAAAATGCCTTCCAGATTCTAGTTCTCGGCCCAGAACGTTATACCCAAACTATATCAACCATGAGAGAGCAGAACAATGGAATGTGGAGGCTGGCAAAAATGAAGACCATTTATCCTCTTGGATGCTTTCGTATAAAGCTACTAAGGAGTGTTCCAGCAAAATGAAGGAGTAAATGCGGAAAGTGTAAGACAGGTCCAGTGAAGGGGAACTAAGGACGGAGTCCTATGCATGCCCGCCATCAGTGATACCACCCTGCCCCTCACCCCCCAGAGCCACTCTCTGCCCTGTCTCTGGGCAAGCATCTCCTGCAGCCTTCCGAGTTTAAACCCCATCACCCGCAGGTGTGAACGCGCGATGGGGCTGAGGTATTCACACACGCATCAGAGAGAAACTACGACAAACAGGCAAGGAAAGTGCCAGAAAAACAAGGGCCTCGACTTCACCTGTGCCTTTTTGACCTGTCAGTCTACCCAGTGATTCCAGTGGGCTGCTGTCCTCCCACGACCATCCAGGCTCAAGCCCGGAGGCGGTTCTCCTGGGGCCGGTCAGAGGCGCGGGCATGGAAGGTGAGTGCGAGGTCCCCGCGTGGTGCCTGCTCTCTCCTCTGCCGGTGCTTCTTTCATCCTCTTCCTTCCACTCTGGTGATCCTGGGGAACAATAAAAACATCTAAAATATTTGCATTCCATCCGAGTTAACACCACATTTTCTGTAATTATCCCCGCTGCTAAAATCATTTTTTCATGTGCTTTTTGAGCAAAAAGGGAGGGGCAGCAGGAGCAAATTAATTCCTTGGCAACAAAAATCTAATTAATCAAAAACGGTTCTGAGAGACTCAGAGCCTCTTCGGCCCATGAAAACAGCAGTCAAAACGGGAGCAGGAACACTTAGCTTAGCAGTAAGAAAAAATAAATTAGGCACTTCCTCAGAGAGCAGTTTTCGTGAATGTGCAAGTGAGAGGCAAGGTAGCATGAGAATAAGAGCAGGGGGTTGGAGTCAGTCTGAGCTGGTCTGGAATCCCAGCTCTGCCATTTCCTGCTGCATCACCTTGAGCAAGTTACCTTGTCCCGTTGGGCCTCAGTCCTCCCATCTGCAAAGGGGGGATAACAACCCTGTCTCATAAAGTCAGTGGGGAAACTGAGATGATGTCGGTAAAACCTTTACCATGTTTGTCACGTGAAAAACACTAAGTGTCAGTGATGATTTATTAGCTTCCTCAAGCACCGATGCTATTATATAAATAGCAAACTTTTGGGAGACATTTTTTTCAACTTTTTCAAAAGCTGTTTTTAAATAGCTTCAACTAAATGTATTATATTTTCAGGAAGACATACTAAAGAAATAGTAAGAGAAGTATGAAGACATTTAGTTGTAGGAATGCCCATTGTGCTGTTCATTCTAATAGGAAAAAAGAAAACTATCTAAATGTCCTAAAACGGGAATTGGTAACGCAAATCATGGCACAGCCATGAAACGAATAATCACTCTTCGGAGTGGGTATCAAAAGGGAATGCTGAGTGATGGAGACGTGGGGGTTGGAGGGTAGGAAGGCGTAGGAAGCCAGTTACCAGTTTGGCAAGTATAAACCATATTTATAGGCTTCAACACATTTTCTACCTGTGTGTGTATACGTACAGAGAAGAATTTCTGAAAGGATGAAAGGCTTTTTTTTTTGAGTATTTGCTCTCTTCCTTTAACCATCTGTATTTTTAAATTCCTTTATTATGAGCATACTCTTTACAATTTAAAAAATTTTGAAATTTTACTTTTTATAGACAACCATAGATTTCCTTTTTTTTTTTTTTTAAGATTTTATTTACTTGTCAGAGAGAGAGAGAGCACAAGCACAAGTAGGGGTAGCGGCAGGCAGAGGGAGAAGCTGTGCAGGGAGCCTGAGGCAGGACTCGATCCCAGGACCCTGGGATCATGACCTGAGCCAAAGGCAGCCACCTAACTGACTGAGCCCCGCAGGCATCCCGAGAACCTTAGATTTCCTAATTCTACCCTAATTCTACCTACCCCAATTCTACCCTAATTCTATCTCAGAGCTCTCGGGACATGACCCTGGAACGATTTAAAGGCCGCCTAGAGGCTCTGTTAACACAGAAGATGCACGGTATCTGGGCCTTGTTGTCAGCCGGGCACCCCCAGGATGAGCACCAAAGCTGCCAGGGCCGCGCCTCCCCGGTTACCAGGCCACAGCCCCTGCGAAAGAAATCATCTCCCACGGATGTTAACTGGGGTCACCAATGGAGCAGGGGGTTTCTTTGCTGAGCCATACCTGCCGGCTTTGTCCTCTTTGGGGACGAGGAGCAGGGGACCCTGTCTGCCTGCCCTTTGCCTTCCGTTTACCCCCCACCCCACCCCACCCCCGGCCGGGGAAGGTGGCCGCTCTAAGGCCCGACTGGGCTGCCAGCCGCCCGCACAAACCCAGGGCTGCCAAGGACGACGACCTCCTTCCCCGCTCTGGCCCTCGTCAGCCAGCGCCCTGTGCTCTGCTGAGGAACCAGCAGGCCTTTTCCTGCCCTCCTCGCACAGAAACACACACCCGTTCCCGCCTGGGAGAGAAAGTCAGCGGTGGTGTCCATCGCTCAGAGCCACGACTGCAGGCTCGGGGGGCAGTGCCCAGGGAATCAGACCACCATACAGACCACCCGCCCTCAAATGTCCCAAGGCAAGCCTCAAGGCTTCGGTTTCAGGTCCCCTGTCACCTCCATGTCCAGTCTGCGGAAAGTTCAAGGGGGAAAAAAGAGTCCCCAGGCTTTGAGCATGGCTGGGCAAAGCAGAAAGGCGATGTTGTCCTAAGAGTTGAGGGTTCTGCTGGAAGTTCGATGACCCGCCTTCAAGGCTTTTAAGAGCTTTCCCCCAGAGACCCCCGCAAGCATGAAGCAGGTACCCATCCTTGAATCTCTGATGGAAGAAACACACCTTGAGGCAAAACAACGAAATAGAACATTTTGGCTGCAGAAGTTAAAGAGAAAACAGTAGATGGAAAATTGGAAGAATAATAATAACTCCCTCCAAACAGCTAGACTTGGATTTTTTTGTATTCATTCAGTTCAGCAAACGCTATGTGTGTCTCCATGTGTTGGGTCTACAAGCATTATAAAGATTGGGACGAAGTCACCTCCCCATCTCCTGGATGTATTCTTTTGGGTTCCTTCATGTGGCTGGTTGTGTTTTCCAAAAGTAGCCAGCCAGGGCAGTGTGTCTGGTCATACATTTCCTTTCCAGACCTCGCTACCACTCCATCCAAGTGTGGAGCCGATTTCCCCCCACAGGGGTTCACACAGTCCCCTGTGACAGCCTTGACAAGTAGGACACAGCAGACGTGATACTGCCCCCTTCGGAGGCGAACTCATAAAAGCAGGTATGATGTCTGCTTGGTCTCTCTCTCCTTGCTGGACCCTCACATGTGGGTGCCACCATATCTCGAGGAAGCCCAAACTAGTCCGGGTGGAGACAGTTCATGGGCAGGTCCACACGGAGAGGAATTAGACCCCCAGCTTCAAGTCAGCCTCAGTCGGCAGAGTGGGGAGTAAGTGAGCCTTCCAAGGAGCACAGTCCCCAGCCTTCGAGTCCTCCAGCTAAAGCTCTAGACGCCATGGAGTGGAACCAAGCCCTCCGTGCTGTGCCCTCTCTGCTTTTATAGGTGAGCCCAAGAAACGGTTGTCTCGTAAGCCACTAAATTTTGTGAAATGTGTTCCTCAGTCATAGTGACGAGAACATCTTGGTTTTGTGAACCGAGCTCGGGTTTTCAGAGTCAGAGAGACCTGTTTTTAAATCCCAGCCTTGCTGTGTCCCAGTAAAGGGATGCAGGCAAAGTCACTTAATCTGTCTTGAGCCCTCACTTTGCCCCTCTGTAAAATGGGAATAACACCAAGACCACTGGAGCGAGAGGAGAGACTGTGGAGCGAGACCCAAGGAGTCGAGGAAGGGGAGTTCGAAAGCCTGAAATCAGAAAGGTCAGAAGGGGTATCAAAACATATGAGGCCAGGAGTCTAGAAGGAAAAGGGAAGCAGCTCAGGGAATAGAGAGCAAGTAAGGAAGCGTTAGACAACCGTCTGGGAGAGGGGCTCAAAACACCAGAGCAGGCGTGTGGCCACAAAAGGAACAGGACCAGGGAGACAAAACCACAGGGAGGCAGCTTTTAGCTCAGGAGCAGATACTTTTCACACCCAAAGATGGGAAAGTGTGATTGGGAAGATGTGCATTTCCCATCACGAGGGGTATTTGACCCAAGGCAGGATGCCCTTGGAATAGACAGCCAGAGCACCCAGAATCACCAGAAGCGGTGGATCCAAGGAATTTTAGAGCCTAGCCCACCCTGAGACACCAACAGTCACCAAGCCCCTTTGTCATTCTCCAGCTGATGTTTTCCTTCCGCATTTCTATCTATTCTATTCCATTTGTCTGTATGTGTAGTTTATCATCTCCTCCCCCTGCTACTATCATTGACTACACATCAAATTGTCCCAGAGTTTAGTGGCTTACAAATGTTTACTATCTCACAGTTTTGGGGGGTCAGGAATCCAGGGTGGCCAGCTGGAGCCTTTGGCTTTGAGCTTCACAGGCTGCAATCACGATGTTGGCCAAGCCCCGACGCCCCTCGAGGCTGAGCGGGGCGGGGGGCGGGGGATCGGCTTCCTGGCTCACTCACGTCGGCGTTGGCAGGATTCAGTTCCTTGTGGCGTTGGACCGAGGCCTCAGTTTCTCAGGAGCCGTTGGTTGGTCAGAGGCCACCCCTGGTTCCTTGCCAGGTAGGTGTGTTCATGGAGCATCTCACAGCAGGGCAGCTTGCCTCGACAGAGTGAGGGAGAGGGCGAGAGAGAGCGAACTAAGATGAAAGTCACAATCTCTGTAACCTCATCGGAAGTGCCCCCCCATGACCGTGGCTGTATTATATTTCTTAGAAGTGAATCCCTGGATCCAGCCCACACTCAGGAGTGGGGATTTATACAGAGCTGTGACTTCCAGAAGTCATGGCTGCCATCTTCCTTTAGCCAGTCCTCGCAAAGTTCAATGACAGCAAGAGCTTCATCTGCCTTTTTCCCTTCCTCATGCCAGCGCCTGAAAAGTAGATGTTTGATGTACATTTTTAACCGAATGAACAAGAGAAACTCTAAGCCCCATGAGCTCCCAGTGCTGCACTGTAGAAAACATGCTTGTTGAATGAGTGAATGGATGGATGGATGGGTGGATAGATGGATGAGTGGATGAATGAGCTCAATGTCCCTTTGCAATTTGTCACAGTCCCCAAATCACTATTAAAAAACAAGTTTAGGAGACTGAGTGGCTTAGTAAGTACCATGAAAAAATAGGGATTTTCAGGCTGAATTACCCATAAATCTTATTTCCAAACCATGTGTCCACGAGGCCATCTTAAAGATGCGTAAATAACTTAGGAATCTCTCCAGAAGACATGTGGCAAGAAGGCATATTGCCTCTTGGGAGCAGGATGGAAGGCAGACCTTTATCCTCTTGCCAGGTCATGGCAGGGGCTCTGGAGAATTTAAATTTGCATAATTGTTTCCCCCTGACTGGCTCCCCTCCCTGTTAAGGCTGGTGTCCTGGCGATGCCTTTCCAAGTGACAAGTATATCGTCAACGCAGAGCAGATCCAGGCACCAGGCCCGCTGATTGGCAGGCCTATCAAATCACAAAGGAGGCCCCAAATGAGCAACTTGGGGGACCGGACCTGCAGGAGGAGGCTGGTAAGAACATGTTCTCCCCGCCCCCACCCCCACCCCTACTATGGCTGTTAATTGAGAAGGGGAGCCTCAATAAATTATATTGAAAACAGATAAACAACTCAAGCTGTGTTTATTAAAGAAATAGCAAATGGCACGATGCCAGCACGAATGAGCTTTGCTGTAATCAGTGTATTTATTTCACCAAAAAAAAGCCTGTCTGGGCTTCTTTTAAGCCTGATAAATTCATTATGCTAAGTTTCAGCCTCCATAGAACTGAGGCTTTTCTATATGTTAATTCATTTTAGTAAATAATTATTCTGTTTGGCTGAGGGAATGCATGTCTCTATAATTTAATAATTGGGAGGGTTATTACATGTGATTAATAGGAATCATAAGCAAATACTGAGAGTATAATAAAGAAGGTCAGTGGGGAGGTGGGAAAGACACTCCAGCCCCCACCCTCACCCCTTCTCCCTTTGCAGAGCGAGGGATTCGGTACTTGGACGAGAGATGGCCTTCGCATGCATCTGAGATCCACTTCCGATACATGGCATGCTTCTCTTTGGAGCTTCGCAACGTGCCTCTGTGTGTCTGTATTTAGAGGTGAGAAAGGAGGAGAGAGAAGACCTAGAGAGAGAGGCGGGGCCTTGAGTGGCTGGAACCTCCAGACCAGAGGCTCCCAGATGCTCATCAGAGCCCCGGCCTGTCCCTTCAATGCTGACCAGAGACATTTTCAATAATCCTCAGTGAAATGAGAACAATAAAAACCATGTAACAGCTTTTCCACAGAACCAAAATGTCCCCGATTTTTTTCAAAATTCTGGGATCATCCCTCAGCCAACTGGGGTATTAAAAAATGTCCTTTTGTGAAATAAGGATCATCAGTAACCTCTTCCTCTATCCCGTTACTTGGGAAAAATGAAAAGCCAGCAACTTTTGACCTCTTCCCTCCAATGTGTTTTGTTCAGAAATGTACCAGTCTGTGACACCCCAAAGTCTTAGAACCTCTGCTTTAGACCAGAGCCCTCCGGCCTCAGGAGTGAGACCATCCTGGGACCAGACTCCCATACTTGATTTTCCTGGGCTATTTCCTTGTTTATTAAAAGGAGAAACTGACCAACCTATATATGAATCCAACAATCCAAAAATATTCACTGGGCATCTACTATGTGACAAGCACTAGTCTTAGCACGGATGAACACCTGATGTATTTTAGCAAATAATCAATTTAGTTGAAAAAATGTTACCCCTATCGGTGTAGAGATTTGCTGCACATGACCAAGGCCAAAGGGCAATGTGTGGCTTTTAATAAGGGATCAGTAGTGTTTGTTGACCACACCAATGACTGTACAACATTCATAGTTGATATGAGATCATAGATATGAATGAAGTTTCTTTACATATTTCAATATTGTTGTTGTTGTCCTTATTCCTGCCAAAAAAAGGGAAATGGACCTTTCGGGCCCACCCAGGGCCAGCTGGGAAGCCCTAGGGAATCAATGCCTACTAGAAGTCACATGAGCAGACACCCCATGATCCTTCCAGACATGGCTACGGTGCTGCCCTGCCGGTGGCTTCCCCTCCTGGCCTACACACAACACCTGCTCTCTGAGCCCCGCTGTCCTGATTCTGACCCCAGTCTCTCTCAGTCCTGGCTTTTCCCAGACCGGCTCTGGCCAATGGGTCCACGTCCAGCCTCAGGGACCTTCCGTCCCTGCCCCCTCCCCTGCTTCCCAGACTGGGACACGATGGTTCGGGCAGAGGTTTCTGGGGCTGGGCTGTCTCTTGCCAAACATGCCTCCTCTCTCCAAGGGACCAGTGAACCTCATAAGCTACAAGTCTGGCTGCCTCGTGGGTACCTGTGAGCTAGGCCAGGATCAGTGCTCCTGGGAACACGGTACACCTGAAGCCATGGAGAGGCAAGAGCTTCAAAATGTATTAATTCCTTCAAAATAAATTGAATTTGGATGTAGTATATGCCAGCCATTGTGCAAAGTGCTGAGCAGACAGCAATGAACAAACAGGCAAAATCCCTGCCCCTGCGATGCTCAGTGTTTAGCAAACAGATGCAAATATATGTGATAGAATCCCAGAGAGTGATCAATGTTACAAAGAAAAATAAAGCAGGACAATGGGATCAGGGGGCAGAAAGGGCCTCTCCGAGGAGGTGACATTTGAGGTGGACCACATAACATCCAGGAGAAAGGCCTTTCGGGCAGAGGGAACAGCAAGTGCAAGGGCCCTGAGGCCTAATGCCAGAATGTTTTAGAAATGGCCAAGAAGGCCAATATAATATGAACCGGAAGGGCCACAGACTGAGAGAAGAGAGGATAACGGGCAGCTGCTTTATGTGGCACGTAAAGACAATTGTGAGGACTCTGGATTTATCCTAAGTATTTAAGAAACTATTTAGAAATTTTCTAATAAATCAAAAGTAAGGGAAGGCTCAAGCTGAGGCCTGGCCTAGCCAATTGCATCGTCAATAAAAAGCGTACCCGTCTTCAGAGAATTCCTTCTAGCCTTTTATTCTTCCTATACCCTCCATCCCCACCAGATACCCCACCCCAGATCTTTTGTTGTCTCTCATTCCTCTACTCATTTTGGCTACTGGCTCGTCAGCAAACCATCCTGAAGGGGGGGATGGCCAGCATGTGCTGAGCACCATGACATGCCCAGGGTTGGTTGCCCGGATGAACGCTACCAAAGATGAGCCTGGTTTGACAGACAGTACCAGACACAGGATCAGAGGAGTTGGTTCTAGTCCAGCTTTGCCATTTAATGGCTGTGTGATCTTGCACAAGTTACTTAACCTCTCTGGTCTGTCTTTGTCTTTAAATGACAATAGCAATAATTGCTCTGCTAACCTCACGTGGTGGTGAGGACCCAGTACGACAGCACTTCAGGTAAACTGTAGAGCAATGTACCCTTGTCAGCTGACCCTGCAAGCTGGTTATAAGCACGAAACCCTGAGCCTGCCTATAGGCTCAGGCCCTCGTGGCTAAATGGCCTTCAAACACCATCCTTCCTGACTTCCCTGGGTCCTGGGCCCCAGAGCAGTCTCATCTCCATTTCCTCATTCAAACTAACATGTTTCACCATTTCTCGGCTCCCTAGGAAATACTGACCCTTGAGATCTCGAAGGGCATAGAACACACGTATAGCACTTGCAGGGCGTGGATTCACGTCTGACACATCCCGCGCTAGGCTAGGATTTCCTCCGGATTCCTACTTCGACAGCCTCCCCTACACACATGTGCACACACACACACACACACACACACACGTCAAGAGGGCCCCTGAGCACACTCGCGTCCGGATGATGGGAGATCCTTGCTTTGTTCATTTACTCAGTCTGGCAGGCAGGCAGGCGTCAGACATCTGCTCTGGGCCAGGCTCCGTGCTAGGTGTCGAGGCCCCGCAGTGAGCTAGGCAGGCCTGGCCCTGGCCTGAGAGGAGCTTCGTCCAAGCTATGCAGTTTCCCAGCACCCAGGGAGCCACAGGGGGCTGCCTCCCTCCAAAGGCTCAGGGTGGGCTAGGGCTCCTCTAAGGAAATGTCTGTGTCACCTCTCTCAAAACCATGCTTGCCATTCTGTGGAGTGGTCCCTGGGAAAAATGGCCTTTCTCCATTCAGGCAGCCACCCTGCAGCCCCGGAGACCAGGGACTCTGTCCTGGCTCCATCATGCAGGTCAGTTTATAACTTTGGACACATCCCTTCTGCTCTCTGGGCCACCCGGTGCCCCGTCCGTCACAGGAAGGGCTGCAACAGCCAAGATTCTTCGCAACCTTTAGGTGTCCCGGACCCCTCCTCATGATTTCTGTCCCGTACACCCCTTCCACCTTGGGTCACTCAGTTTTATTTAACAGTTACTTACACCGTGCTTAGTAAGTACTGGAAAATGTTGTAAGAGTTTATCTGCGTTCACTCATTTAACTGTCTAGACACCCTTCCAAGGTGGCTCCTGTTTTCCAGATAAGGAAACGGTAGCAAAGCAAAGCATTTGCCCATCACCCCACAGCCCCTAAAATGGAGCTCGTTCTCTTAACTCTTACGGTATCCTACTGCTTTTAATATTTTTCTTTCAACCGATTCATTTTTTAATGTCAATTTTTGTTTTTTTAAAGACTTGCAAAGACTTTAAAGACTTTAAAAACAATATGACTTGTCATAAATAGAAGAGACACGTTAAAATGCATGACTATTCCATTGAAAACTCAGTATTTCTCCACGCAACTTCTAAGATCATCTCTCAGACTACCAGGGGACACTCAGGGACACCTGGAGGGTGAGGGCGTGCCCAGTCCCATTACACTGTGACTTTCTGTCACTTCCAGGCACCTGCAGGCTTCCTGGGGAGGAAAGCCTCACAGCTCTCTGGCCCTCCCCCCGCCCCACAGGATTGTCGCTCAGCCTTGCACACTGTGAGGACTTCCAGGGGATTCGGCAGCTGCCAGCCTGGGGCCTCCATGACTCACCTGCCTCCTCCATTGCAGGTAAAGCGCCCATGCAGGGGCTAGCAATTCCACAGCTGAGGCTCCCTCTGCCCTTGACTTTCTCAAAAGACAACCCACTGGAGGAGATGTGTTCAACCTCCTGCCAGCGTAGTAGAGAATTTTCCATTGTCCTGGGTCCATGGGGCCCTTCAGGGAACATGAGTGGCAACTGCAGGTGTGGGGGGTGCTGGAGGCAGGGGGATCTTTGCTGCCTGGGCCCCTGCTGGAGAGGGATTTGCAGGGTAAAGGCGTTAATCACACCTCTGCTGTCCCAGCACTCTCCAAACCTGCATGTCTCCCACCACTCATCCCTCTGTCCCTGCACTAGGCTCCAAGCATTTCCTTGCACTGACAGTGGAAGGGAGAAGCGGGGAATTGATGGCCTGGGACAAAATGCCTCCCCTCACATTGAACAGTCTTCTTTAACTCAGAGCACAACTTCACTTGGAGAAGATGGAACGCTTAGGGGAGCCAAATCCTGCAAATGCCAGTGAGCAGCACGCTGGGTGCTCACAGTGCCCGGCTGGCTATCACTCAGAGGGCATAGCTGAGTCCGAGAGGAGAAACTGACTTGGAACCCCCCCCTCCACCCCGAAGTTTGAATCCTGTCTGTACCACTCTGGCAAGTGTGAGTGTGAACTTGGGCAAGTCATTTACCCTCTTTTGGCCTCCACTTCTTCATCTTCAAAGTGGGGATAATATCCGGGGGTCTGCCCAGCTCAAGGGGCCATTGTTGGGACAGAATGACAGGTGGCTCTGAAGGTGTCGTGCAAGCAATGAAACCCCCCTTGGATGTGGGAGGAGGACATGACGAGGTACCACCATCACCAAACCTAGTGCCTGGGGCCAGGGGAGTTAGTCTGAGATGTGCCCTCTGAAAATGAGGGCACAGTCCTACCCACCACTGTGGCTGTAGGAATTTGTCAAATGAGGCATCATTTAACCCATAAGACAACCAGACTCTCAGGAGGGCAGGATGCTAATAAAATGAAGTCTTGACCACTTTCAGGGTTAAAAACATTTTCAAACTCCTTATTTTGTTCTAGAATGAAATAAAGGCTTGATTCCCATTGCATGTAGTTTACCAAGTAAAATTTGGCGTGGGCAGGAGAGAACAACTTTAGTTCGGTTGGAAATTCCAATAGATGGCAGATCTTGGGTTTGGTTTAGGCGCCAAGCAGGAGGGTTGTTTGCCCTCATTTGGGTTTCAAGTCTGTTCATTTGGGTTCCCTGGCCTTTTGTAACAGGGTCTGGCTGAGCAAATGACATTCATCACACTGTGCTTTTCCAGTATGTTTGCAAGTCAAGCTCCGTTTGATAGACGGCATTCAGATTTGGCTATCCCTACTAAGAGAATAAGCTGGCATAGCTGCTTACCCGACAGATGGAGCTTCCACCCACTGCTTTATTCATTCACTCACTCATGCATTCATTCAACAAACATGTCTTAAACCCCTCCGGTGCCAGGCCCTCTCCAGAATGCTGGGGAAAATAAAGATAGGAATTAGCATCTGATCTCAAGAGGCCCACAGTCAGGTGAGAAACACGCTTGTGGAGAAATATATTACAATGTTTAGCGTGCCAAGAGCTAGGGTCAAGAACACAGAACACCGGAAGCAGATAAGGACAAAGGATTAAAGCAGCAGCGTGGGCCAGTCTTCCTGGATAAGGGGATCCTGGTCTGGACCTTGAAAGATGGAGTAGAAGTTCCCCAGCTACACGACATTTACCGCATTCTGATTTGTATTTATTTCCATGGATGTGTTTATTTCTGCACAAGGGTACACACACACACACACACACACACAACTAGGTCAGCACCAGGAAGGCAGGGAGTTGCCTTGCTTACGGCTGCACCCCCAGCACCCAGGCAATGAAGGGCACATATTTGTTAAGTGAATAATAGGTCGGAGGTATTCTAGTCAAAGAGCAAAGCCTATTCAAAGGGGCACTAACAGGAACCGAGTTAAAAAGGACAGAGAGACTATTTGCACTGACAGTGGAAGAGGAAAGCTGCGGGCTGGCTCAGGAACAGGCAGCTGCTCAAATGCTCCCCCAGTGGGCCGCCTACTGCAAGGGAGGGGGTTACCTGACAAGAAGCAGGGGGACGCTGCTGAGGCTTTCAAAGTGGCTATACATTTTTTTTAATATTTTATGTATTTATTTGACAGAGAGAGTGAGCACAAGCAGGGGGAGAGGCAGAGGGAGAGGAGAAGCAGGGTCCCCGCTGAGCAGGGAGCCTGATGCGGGGCTTGATCCCAGGATCTTGAGATCATGGCCTGAGCTGAAGGCAGACGCTTCACTGACTGAGCTACCCAAGGGCCTCTGGAAGTGGCTATATTTTTAGACGGGTTCTGGTACCCCATCCGCCCACACACAAACTCCATTGCTGCACGAAATTTGCCTGGAAACAGGCAGAGAAGTTTGGCACCAGCCTGGGGGCAAGAGCATGAACCAGTGAGAAAAAAACAGAGCCAAAAAAGGATTGTTGGTACCAAATAATCCTTCCTCCTCCGACAAGCCAAAGCCCTGGAAAGGACTAGGGTGACAGGTACAGAGCTAAGGAGGCCGTTCTCCCGGAGCTGCCGCTTGGAACAGTAGCAACGTGAGCTGATAGAGTTCATTTCAGATTCTACGGGCTTCGGACTGGTGGCCTCATGACGACCAAACAGCCAGGACCTGGAGGGAAAGCAAAGAGCCTAAACTTGAATACCACACTTATCCCTTATCACCGAGCCAGAAAGGTCACCGGGGCATTTGGTCTGCAAGCGCCAACAGCGAACTCATGCCGGCCCTGGCCAAAAGGTGCAGGTCGTGTCACCAGGACGTTAGCCCCTGTGAGATCAGAGGGGAGGGGAAGGACGGAACTTCATGCTCCAAGGGGAGAGGCGAGCGGAGGCCCCGCATCAGCCTTTGCCAGCCCAGCTGTTCCCCAGGAAGACGCCCTCCCTGCAGCGCGGGGAAAGTGCCAGAGAGGAGCACAGAGCAAGGGAGAGGGAAGCCCCGGAGGCTGTTCACAAAGGCAGGCAAAAGCCTCCAGCCAGAACAGGACCCGGTGGGGCCAGGACAGAGCGGCCAAAAGTCACCTGCGCCCTGGACGCTAAGGACGGGTGACGCTCAGAAGAGGTGAAGCATCTCGCGACAGCATCAGCATGGAGATGCGCCTGCTGAGCGAAGGAGGTCCCCTGGCCCACACCTCTTCCTTTAACGGGGTCGCCCACCGCTAGCTGGCAGGGGCTGGACAGCCCTGGAAACCACTCCTCACCTTAGCCCCGGCGCCGCAGTGATGCGGGAGGAGGAGCACCGCGCTGGGAGTCCCGAGTTCTTCCCCTCGAAGCTGCAGTGTCCGCATTGGTAAACCGCAAACCTGGGAGCATCAAAGCTCCTCCTGTGAGTGGTGTGAACCTCGCACAGCAGGCGGGAGGTCGCCCGGGGAGGGCAGGCATTTTGCCTGTATTTTCAACAGGTGAGAGCAGGGGTGATGAGATTTAAGCCCAAGAAATCAACAAATGGGAAGCAAAACGAAAATTCCTGTGTGAAAGAACAAAAATTCAGCTGGGTGAATCTGAAGACCTAATTGGCTTTATTGAGCCGTTCATAAATCCGGTAGCATCTTCCCGTCTAGTAAGCAGGAGGGAGCTGCGGAAGAGCTGTGTACAACGGAAGACTTTCTTTTTTTTTTTTTTTTTAAACGAGGGTAGAGCAAGGTTAGCAAAAAGAAAAGCAAGGCTCTTTTCAGGCAGGTTCACCTTCCCCTAGGGGCTCTTACTAGGTGGGTTACCTCATCTTCTTTTGGAGGATGGGGAGGGCCCATTGGGACACATTACCTCATTGATGCTCATCAGAAAATTCCTGACTGACCAGCTAAAACTACATTCCAGGGGGGAGATTGTAACTGCAATTAGGTTAGATACGAAGTCCTGGGTTTGTGACTTGGCCTAAGTGACGCCATTTCAGGCCTGTTACTTTTTTTATCACCTAACTGTTCATTCAGTGCTCTTTCTCCTAAGCCACGCCTACCAACAGGTCAAGAGTTCTAGTTATTTCGTGGGTGCACGTCTTGTCTCCTCAGTAAGCTTCCCTGGGACAAGGATGACGTACTCCACACGGTTCTTGGTACTTAGTAATAACAGCCAACGTGTACGGCGTCATTGCAGTGCGGTGGGCTCTCTTCTAAGTGATTTTCCTGTCCTAACTCATTGTATCCACACAACAAATCTACGAGGTGAAGTATTATCCTCTCTGTCGTTACAGAGAAGGAGGCGGCGGCCCAGAGGTTAAGAAACCGCCCAAGTTCACCCAACCAGTAGGTTGGTGGTATTTCCTGACGAACCAAGGCAGTGTGACTGGAAGGCTCGCTCCAACCACCAGAAGCAGGAACACGGGTGTCACAAAGAGTTGGCTGTTACCCAGGGAAGCCTTGCACAGTGTGTGCAAGCCAGGGACTCAGTCAGTTGTGGTTTCCCTTGACCTGAAGAAAACCTTGTGATAAAACAATTTGCCATGTGCAGCCCTGGTGCGGGCTTCCTGCTATTGGGATGGCCAGGAGCCACCTCCATCCTTCCTCTCACAAAGGACACGAGGAGATGTGTACTGAAGTGTGACAGTGACAAAGGGATGTTAACAAGTAAGGAGAAACCTTCAACCTCACCAGAGGTAAAAACAACAACAAAAACGAAGAAACAAATTAGAATTAGGTACCCTTTTCACCCATCAAATTAGAAAAGATTTTTTTTATTTTTTAATGTTTTTTAGATTGTATTTATTTATTTGTCAGGGAGAGAGAACACAAGCACGGGGCAGGGGGCGGGGCAGAGGGAGAGGGAGAAGCAGACTCCCCGCTGAGCAGAGAGCCAGACATGGGGCTCCATCCCAGGACCCTGATATCATGACCTGAGCTGAAGGCAGACGCTTAACTGACGGAGCCACCCAGGGGCCCCAGAAACGATTTTTTTAAATGATAAAATCCAGTGCTGCCAGATGTGGTGTAGCCCATGCATTCTCACACGCTGCTAGTAACAGGGCACACTGATTGTGCTTCTTTGGAAAGTTATATTTCGTGAAGTCACCACAAACACTGAATTAGCGAATACTGAACCACTGTTACTAGGGGAAGGACAAGGTTAGACTACTGTGAGCCTCTCGCCCCAGCAGTTTTGTCCACCAATCAATACATACCTTGTTTCACCTGTGTTTCTCTTTAAAGACACCCTACTCAATCTACTGTCTATCGTGGACCCATTAACTCCTGAACCCCCAGCCTGCACTGTACCCCAGCCTGAACAAAACTTATCGAACACAGGACTTTTCTCCATAAGGCACATCACAGCCTTCTCGTGCTTAGAAACACTAGCCAGCACTTCCAGGCTATGCTTGAAGGACATGTTATGCTGTTGTTGTGTTGCTGGCGTCTCTTCTCATCACCAGAGGGCACATTTTCAGTACTACTCACTTCAGTTGAGATCAGTGGAAGATTTGGGGGGTGCTTCTCATTTTTGTCTAAAAATGTAAACAAAATTTTATTGAACTATAACTGACACAGAACATTGTGTTAGTTTCAGGTGTACACGTTTCAAAATTTGTATGCATTGCAAAATGACCACCATCGTATATGCTGCAAAATGCGAAGTCAAAGTAACCTCCATCACCACAACTAGTTAAAATTTTTTTTCTCCTGATGAGAACTTTTAAGATCTACTCTCTTAGCCACTTTCAAATATACGATACGGTATTCCTAACTGTAGTCTCCATTAAGGTAGTTTTAACACCGAAACTATGACACTTTCTATTTGAAAACTATTTCTCTTGTTAATTTTAAGAAAATCCATTAGGAAAATGGCATAGAAATGCTTCAACTTTCTGTATTAGTCCTTGTTAGTTTTCTTCCCATCTAATGCTAGGCTTTTGTAAGGCCCATCCTCGAAGAGCTTTCAGGAGAATGGGGATAAAGCTATGGGCACTTTTCAAGCGTGACCCCCTCCAACAGTCCTTGGTTGTGGAACGCACAAGGTGAGGGGAGTAAGGGCAATGAAGCTGCTGAGATTAGTAGGTCGGATTCACTGGCTCAACAAAACCCTTCGTCTTTAAAACCACTGGAAATAAATGAAGGATTTTAAACTGAGTCAATAATGTGATCATATTTATCCCTTAGAAATATAGTTCAGAAATCACAAAGGAAGGATTAGGGAGAGAAGACTGATGGTTGAGAAATCAATTTTTAATATTTGCATCTTTTTGAAGAACTGCTGTTTCAATATAAGATATTCTCTGTTCTCTAATTATATTATGTAAAACAGATATAATTTTTTTTTTCCTTTCAACCTTTTGATCCCCTTCACCCATTTCTCCCACCCCCACACTCTGGCAAACCAGTACCCTGTTCTCTGTGTCTCTGAGCTTGGTTTGGGGGTTGGTTTTTTTTTCAGATTCCACACATAAGGGATCATGTGGCATTTGTCTCCCTCTGTCTGACTTATTCACTTAGCATGGTGCCCTTGAGCTCTGTCCACGTTGTAACAAATGGCAGGATTTCATTTTTTTTGTGGCTGGATAATATTCTACTTATATGTACACAGTTTCTTTATCCACTCATCCATCAATAAATACTGAGTTTGTTTCCATATCTTGGCTATTGTAAATACTGTTGCAATAAACATGGGGGTGCAAGTATCTTTTTGAGTTGTTTTCATTTTCTTTGAACAAATACCCGGAAGTAGAATTTCTGCATCATAGGGTAGTTCTGTTTTCATTTTGAGGAACTTCCATACGTTTTCCGTGGTGGCTGCACCAGTTTGCGCTCCGACCAACAGTGCAGGAGGGTTGCCTTTTCTCCACATCCTCGTCAACATTTGTTATTTCTTGTCTTTTTGATTCTACCCATTCTGGCAGGTGTGAGGTGGTATCCGATTTCGGTTTTGATTTGCATTTCCCTGGTGATGAGCGATGTTCGTCATCTATGTACCTGTTGGTCAATGGTATGTCTACTTTGGAAAAATGTCTACTCAGATCTTCTGTCCATTTTTTAATAAGATTGTTTGTTTTTTTTTTCTTTTTGCTATTGAGTTGGAGTTCCTTATTTTTTTTAATATTAGCCCTTTATCAGATATGTGATTTGCAAATATCTTTTCCTATTCAGGAGGTTGATTTTTCATTTCGTTGATTGTTTCCTTTGCTGTGTAGAAGCTTTTTAGTCTGATGCAGTCCCACTGATTTATGTATGCATTTGTTGCTTTTGCTTTTGGTGTCAGATTCAAAAAATCTTCACCAAGACCAATGTCAGTGAGCTTGCCACCTGCGTTTTCTTTTTTTTTTTTTTAAGATTTTATTTATTTATTCGACAGAGATAGAGACAGCCAGTGAGAGAGGGAACACAAGCAGGGGGAGTGGGAGAGGAAGAAGCAGGCTCATAGCGGAGGAGCCTGATGTGGGGCTCGACCCCATAACGCCGGGATCACGCCCTGAGCCGAAGGCAGACGCTTAACCGCTGTGCCACCCAGGCGGCCTGTCCTGCGTTTTCTTCTAAGAGTTTTATGGGTTCAAGTCTTACATTCAGGTCTTTATCCATTTTGAGTTCATTTTTGTGTATGTGGAAGAAAGTGGTCTAGTTTCATTTTTTTTTGCATGAGGTCGTCCAGTTTTCTCAGCACCATTTACTGAAGACACATTTTAAGCAGCAAAATCACCAACAAAAAGCACAAAAATGCAAAAAACAGAGCCCTAAGTAGACTGCAAATGGATACTTGTTTGCAGTGTAACTGAAACAACAAGGCGGAACATCACCTTGTTCCACCTCACTGGGAATACACATGATGGGCAACCGTACCATGCAGGCACCCCATTTTTAAAAAATTTTTATTTAAATTCAATTTAGTTAACATATCACGTATTACTAGTTTCAGGGGTAGAATTTAGTGATTCATCAGTTGCATATAACACCCAGTGCTCATTACATCAAGTGACCTCCTTAAAGCCCATCACCCAGTTACCCTATCCCCCCACCCACCTCCCCTCCAGCAACCCTCAGTTTGTTTCCTAGAGTTAAGAGTCTCTTATGGTTTGCCTCCCTCTCTGTTTTTATCTTATTTTTTTCCCTCCCTTCCCCTATGTTCATCTGTTTTGTTTCTTAAATTCCACATGAATGAAATCATGTGGTGTTTGTCTTTCTCTGACTGACTCACTTCACTTAGCATAATACCCTCTAGTTCCATCCACGTCATTGCAAATGGTAAGGTTTCATTCTTTTTGATGGCTGAGTAAAGCAACCTCTTTGACCTCGGCCTCAGCAACTTCTTGCTAGACACGTGTCCAAAGGCAAGGGAAACAAAAGCAAAAATGAACTACTGGGACTTCATCGGGATAAAAAGCTTTTGCACAGCAAAGGAAACAACCAACACAACTAAAAGGCAATCCACAGAATGGGAGAAGATAGTCACAAATGACATAGCAGATAAAGGGCTAGTACTCAAAATCTATAAAGAACTTATCAAACTCAACACCCAAAAACCAAAAAATGCAGTCAAGAAACGGGCAGAAGACATGAACACACATTTCTCCAAAGAAAACAGACAGATGGCCAACAGACACATGAAAAGTTGCTCAACATCACTCAGCATCAGGGAAATGCAAATCAAAACCACAATGAGATACCACCTCACACCTGCCAGAATGGCTAAAATTAACAACTCAGGAAACAACAGCTGTTGGTGAGGATGTGGAGAAATGGGAACTGTCTTACACTGTTGGTAGGAATTCAGGCTGGTACAGCCACTCTGGAAAACAGTATGGAGGTTCCTCAAAAAGTTAAAAATAGAGCTACCCTACAACCCAGCAATTTCACTACTAGGTCTTTATCCAAAGGACACAAGCACAGTATTCAAAGGACACCCGCACCCCAATGTTTATAGCAGCAATGTCCACAAAAGCCAAACTACGGAAAGAGCCCAGATGTCCATCAACAGATGAATGGATAAAGATAAGTTATGCCCATTTTATTGGTGAAGGCACCAAGGCACAGGGAGACTACACTATTTAATTAAGGTCACCAGCTAGAAAGAGATTGAGCTACGATAAATCCCAGATTTTTCTGATTCTATAGCTTCTATGCCAATGCTTCTCAAGGTACCTGGTGGGGAGGGGCCAGTTGGGTGATAATAGAAAAATGAAATGGGAAAAAAATTATAAAATACCATATGTGCTTTGATGTCATGACAATATCAAAGTTTTTAAACACTTGCTCTTATCTCACACAGCTGATAGAAACGCTTTGGTCCAGACAGGACCCCTTTCAGGTCTGGGAGGCAGGATGTAGGTTTTCTGCCCCTCCCCTTCAGATAAGAAAACCTGCTTTTCCCTCTGGCCAGGACACTGCTTCCCTGGGTTCCTCACCATGTTGACTCATCAGTAGCCTTGGGGTCTCTGCTCAGTATCACTTCCTCAGAACGGCCCTCCGCAACACCTCGTCTAGATAGCACCTCTGACCCTTCCAGTCACCATGCCCTGTTTCACTCCACCACCATCGAAAGTTGTCTCTTTGTCTATTTGTTTACCAGTTTCTCTCTTCCCTTTTACAAGACAAAATCCAGAAGGGCACAAACCTCTCAGTTCATCGGGTTTCTCCCCGGTACCTGGCAGAGTTAGGCTCCCTGAGGGATTTGTTGAATGAATGCAATAAGAACACAGAACCACAGAGTGGTAAAATATAGCTTACCTAAGGTCAAAATCAAGTAAGTGCAGGAGCTGGAAACCAAATCCATTCAGTAATTCCCCAGATGATATTTATGTGTCTCCTTCTCAGAGTCAGGCATCAGGCAGGGCCCTGAGGGGGCTGGTGGTGGGTGAGAGAGTTCAGCTCCCTGTCCTGCTGGGGGCTTACAGACCCAGCACCAAACCTAGGGGCCTCCTCTCTGCCTTTCTGACCCTTTCTGGTTTCTTTCATTTGTACATACTCTTTTGCCTATGATGAACACTTTCTCACAAACAATTGTGTCATCTTGTAAGCAGGGATTATTACTACATCTCTTTTCAGGGTTGCCAGTTAAAATACGGTTATATTTGAATTGCAAATGAACAATGAGCAATTCTTTAGGATAAGTGTGTCCCATGCAATACTCAGGACATACTTACACTAAGAAATTACTCATCGTTATCTGAAATTCAAGTTTAGCTAGATGCTCTGAGTTTTTCCTTTCTTTTTTTCTTCTCAGTCTGATAATGGTACACATTTGCAGACAAGGAGACTGGGGCTCAGTGCGAGCACACTGACTTATAAGGCTTGCCCCTAGGGCACACAACCAGTGGGAGGGCCACCACCAGCCTATCCAAAATCAGCTCACTCCTCATTCTCTCTCAAAGACCCTGTGCTTCTGTGCCCAAGCCAATGCCCGCTGTCTAAATCCACATACTCCGAGGATCTTCTTGCAGTTGAAAAGTCTCTCTCACCTCCAGCAAAAAAGCAGCTTTCGTGACTATATTTGATTATTTTTACTAAATCTTTTCTGATTATAGAAACGCATACCTGCAATACATTCACCACAGTGAAAACGAGCAGGTTTCTGCTACACTCAACAAGCACATCAGTGAGGTTTGGGGTATTTGTACACATTGACTTAAATAATATTGAACAAGAGTCCAGATACAAGAGGAAATCCTGTATAACTCCATATATATGAAGTTCCAAAATAGGGAAAACCAACCTATGGGGACAGAATAATGATTCCTGGGGGGGGGGAATAGGGGGTGACTAGGAAGGGACACGAGGGAATTTGGGGGATTTTGATAATGTATATTGTAATCTTGGTGAAGGTTACACACATGTATAAATATATAAATCCAAGGTATTCGGTTGAGATTTGCACACTTTTCCCTTTGTAGGTTATATGTCAATGAAAAACTAAAAACATAATAATAATACATGCTCACTGTTAAAAATGAATAAAGTACAGACAAATCTAAGAGGAAAAAAGTGTGTATTCTCACCACTGGGAGACTGCACAAGCAACATCTTGAAGGGTATCCTTCCAGATATTTTCCCAGCAGCATTAACTTTTTATGAGCAGTTCCTACGAAAGGATTTCAGGAGCTAGTATCAATCAGTAGAGATGCTAATTTATTTAGGAGTCTAAATTTCTGGACAAGTCTTTCACTTACCCAGAAAGCCCTGACACAACTAGATTTAATTTGACCATTTTTAGAAGAGCATGGAACAATTAACACCAAATAAATGGAATTAAAATCAAATTGAACACAGTCTTTCAATGATATGACTTAGAATTTGATTTTAAGTACAGTAATGAATATAAAATGAAAGCGTGAAGGCTGAAAAGAGCTCCGGGGGCCTCCTGGGACCCGGAGTGCCACCTGCTGGTCATGGTCTGTAATGACATCCCACCACCGTCTCGGGTAAAATCATGGCCTCCCTACTTACAAGCCCCACATTTGATACCCCCTTCCCTTGTATAAGTTTGTATCTCCCCCAAGAGTTTTCCAGAAATCTTTGCTTCTCTGATGTATTTCACAGTTCCTAGCCCAGAGGAGTAAGTTAATAAATATTTGTTAAAGAATGAATGAAAGGATGGATGAACGGACAGATGGACACACAGAAGGACTGAAGGGTATTCCTCTGCAACACTATGAAACAAGGGAGTAATCTCTGCCCTACCCATCTCTTTGTTTTGCTTTGTTTTTAATAAAAATAATTATTTGATATACATATATATAAATACATAGTGAAATGATTACTACTAAACTAATTAGCATATCTCTTCACACAGTTACCTTTCAGTGATGAGAGCACCTGCAGTCTACTCTCTTAGCATATTTCCAGCATTGAAGAGTCTCATTAAAAATAGCCACCACGCTGTCCATTAGGTATCTAGACCAGTCATCCTGCATTACTGCAACTTTGTGCTCTTTGACCGTTTCCCCACCTCCCGGCCCTCGTGAACCACGGTTCTACGATGCTGCTTCTATATATTTGACTTCTTTAGATTTCACGTTTAAGTGACAGCATGCAGGTTTTTTTTTTTTCTTCTTCATGGGCTTTTTTTGGGAAAGTGGATAACCATTGGGGGAGACCAGAAGAATGTGAGGGATTATTATGACAACTCAGCGGCAGGGGGTGGAAGAGTCAAATGGTGACCAGGGTGAGCAGTGAGGCTGCAGAAACGGGCACTGCGTTAACAACAGGAAACAAATACATGTGAAATGTCTTGAGTCAGACACTTAATAGGCATCCAACAGATGTCAGCTCTTTGCCCTTTCCTCTTCCTCCTTGGCAGGCCAGCTCACAAATCCCTTCCGCAGGACCCGGTGAGCTAAGGACGGAGATTTGTCCTCTCCTGGGCTCACTCAGAGGTGAGGTGATGGTGGAGGTTTGTCTGGTAGCAGTTGTGAAACAGGCCAGGGTCCTGCGCCCGCGGGTGTGAGCTGGCCTGTCAAAGCCCTCCTGAGTTAGGATAGACAGTTTCTGAGATCGCTGTCGGGCTGTCTGATAGCGAGGTGCCCATCCAAGAGTGTCCACCGGTGACAGCACTTGACAAGCGTCACGCTGGTCCTGTTTTTAGACGCTGCACAGTAGGGCTCTGGCCTGCATAAAGGCAGTGTGGTCAGCGGAAAGGGTGTGGACAAGGGGTCAGAAGGCTGGGCTCTGCCACTCGCTAGCTGGGTGACCTTGAGCTTGTCGGCTTGCCCTTGCCGGTATACAAACCATCTCATTAGGACAGTGTAATGAGATCATGCCTGGGAAAACACTATGTAAACTAAAGCACTGGATCTAGGTTAAAGTGTGGCTGTTAATAAAACCCCACATGATCACTATACCCCAGATGTGCCCTGAGTGAGCTCAGAAACTACAGGGAGCGTTGCCTGCATTGGTCTGGATCCAGCTTCACCTTATGGAATCCAATCCCATTTTAGCAGTTACATCACCATCTTAATCACGTGGAGCTTATGGCCCACCAAGACCTACCCCCTGCTGGCTTCTTAAAATCTGGGCTTCGCCCCATATACCACTCTGTTTGGGCAATCGACCTTTTGAAACTAAATGGAGACTTTGTATTACATTTGCACCAGGTAAATTTAATCTCACTGCTCTGGCCCTTCTCTACAGGCTAGTAAAATGTTTTTCATAGTCCTTTGGCACTTCCATACATTCTCTCTCCCTGCCAACTTGATGAGAGCCGCACTTTTCAACAGTGTACAATCAATCCATGCATTCGTTCATTCAATATACATTTACTGAGCACCTACTATTTACTGTCACCTACACAGTGACAGGGGTCGGGAGATAGAGAGGGTCTATCTGATAGAGGGTGGCAGGTGCCAGGGTAGTGGTCGCAGTGCCGTGGCCACCGGGGGCTCAGAGAGCAGGGGCATTCCCAGTGCTCCCAGCCGCAGTGGGAAGGTTTCCAAGTTCAGAAGATTTGACAGTGGTCAGTGGCCGTTCTCCTTTTCTTTCTGAGCACATCCCTGGACTCTGCTTTCTAGCCCTGATGATTCTCGGTGGTTCCATAGGAATGACCAGGTCTTTCTTCCTGGGCAGGTGAGGACAGGAAGTCTGCTGTGACAAGCCTCTCATGATTTTCTCTGCCTTCCAAGCAAAGAAACTGCAGGTAGCAACAGCTAGCCTCCTCTTACCTTTCTAGCCGCACCCCATCCTCATCCCCGGGCCAGTGCACACGCTCATTCTGCAAATATTGGAAGATTTCCTGCTCTGGACCAACACTGTGTTGGACTCCACTACGTTCTCTTAAATCCTCTCTGAGTTCAGAATCTCCACAATGGGGAGCAGGGTGATCTTTCTCCACTGGGGGACCCTCTTCCCTAGTCCTTTCACCCCAGCCAAGATGAAGATCTGAGCCTCTGCCTCCCTACACCCCAGGCTTAGTGCTCCCAGGCAGGATGTAAAGGTGCTGAGGGAGGGAGGAAAGTGTGAGGTGTCAAGGCACACCTTGTCCTTTTGGTGCCTTCTTTACCAGAGTGCTGTGATGAGGAAAACCTGAACTCTGAGTAAAGAGACACAGACTTGAGTCCCAGCCAATGCTGTGACTTTAGATACAGCCTGGAGAGCCAGCTCCGTAGACCAGATCTTGGGTGCCCATTTAGCTCTAATATTCTGACCCTTTCTATGCGAATCTCTAATTCCTGGGTGGATCTTCCACTCTCTTCTGGTCTAGCTTTATAGAAGAATAAAAAATCTTATAAAAAGAGGCAGAAGAGGGGCGCCTGGGTGGCACAGCGGTTAAGTGTCTGCCTTCGGCTCAGGGCGTGATCCCGGCGTTGTGGGATCGAGCCCCCACGTCAGGCTCCTCCGCTATGAGCCTGCTTCTTCCTCTCCCACTCCCCCTGCTTGTGTTCCCGCTCTCGCTGGCTGTCTCTATCTCTGTCAAATAAATAAATAAAATCTTTAAAAAAAAAAAAAAAAGAGGCAGAAGGAAGGGAAAGGAGGTTAGCCCACCTTCCTTACAATGAAACACGTGCCAGCAAGAAGCAGCCCAGAGCTGAAAAACAATCGCTAAGGGCTATAACTTCAGAATATCCTAAGATTCTTCCTTGCCAGAAACTTGACTTCTTATAGGCCTGGCCTAATCTTGTCCAGACTCAAGTTCCATGCTAATTGTCAAGACTGGCTTGAATTATTCATGGAATTTCTACACTGGAATGGCTTGGGGGGATATCCTTTGCAGATGTATTCATCCTTTCCGCCTTCAGGACTTCTCAGGACTGAGCTAACTGGATAGGAGTCCCTTCACTTTCTTGGGCCTTGTTTCACCACCTGTAAACAAGGAAAGCAGTTCCTCCTAGCTCTCGAAGGCCTTTGGTTCTGTCATGGCAGGTGCCTCAGCCCGCGATTCCACATGCAGCTCCCAACAGGCAGTGAACCATAGACACAAATACAAATACACACACACACACACACACACACACACACACACACACACGTACACAAAAAGGATGCCATCTGACAATTAAATGCAAAGGGAATTATGCAATTAGCCAAGGACATTGATCACACAACATGTGAGTCTAATTCAGCACATGCAAATGTTCACTATATTAGATAAATATGGGTTTGCACTCACTCTGGTACACAGATAGAGTTGTAAAGTTAAGGAAAATATAGAAGTTGATGATGAGACAGGAGTGATAAACATAGGGTAAGTGCACTAGGCCCATCAGGGTTATTAACCAAGTAATTATCTCACGCCTAAGGTGGAGTGTTCGAGGAGCCCCAGGCCCATAGTCTGACAACTGTATAATCAAGTTACCACATTTCCTAGAACATGAAACACATCCTTCGTTTTTACATAGCACTTGGCACCTGGGGGACTCCAGCACCTGGGACTGGTTCTATTGTCGCCAACTGGCCCAATGCACTTTGCTGAGGTGGGCAAGGCTTCGTGTACTGACATAGAAAAGGAAGCCTGGATCCTAACCGATCTCCTGAACCTGTTACATACGGTAGCTCTTTAAGTCTGTGAAGTAGCTCCTATATGAGTGACCCTGTCAGGGTCAGCACGTTCACGGAGAGGTGGCCATAGTGAGAACCGAGGTTCTGGAGACAGACTGCGTGAATTGGAATCCTGGGTCTATCAAGTCAGTTCAGCTCCCTGGGCCCTGGCTTCCTCATCTGTCATGCAGACAATAGTATCACCTATCTTTTGGGGTAGATACAAGGATTAAAGGAATTATTACCTGTAAAAGTACTAGCAACACTAACACACAGTAAACACCCAAAAAGTGGCTTATTTCTTCCCATTTAGTTTCCTCTCTTCATTAGTTCATTCATTCAGCCAAGTAAGGGCCCACTATGTACAAGGCACCACGCTAATGACAATGACCATGGGGGGGCTGCACTCACTCATCCCACAGTCACATTGGCATTAGGGAGGAAGTGTTACATGTGACATGTACTATTTAGGTGCTTACAAAATGCTCCGGGGGCATCCTTCCGGCAAGGCAACCGGAGAAGGCTTCATTGAAGACAGGCCAGGATGAGATTTTAACAGAGGGGAGACTGAGTAGAAAGACATGCAACATTCTAGGCCAAGGGTACAGCACATGCAAAGATGCCGAGTCAGAAAATTCACAGCAGGGGCGTCTGGGTGGCGCAGTCGGTTGTCCGACTCTCGGTTTCGGCTCTGGTCATGATCTCAGGGCCGTGGGATGGAGCCTTGCACCGGCTCCGCACTCAGCATGGAGTCTGCTTGGGATTCTCTCTCCCTCTGCCTCTGCCCCTTCTGCTCCTGCTCTCTCTCTCTCTCCAAAATAAATAAATACATCTTAAAAAAAAAAAAAAAAGATCCAAGGCAACCTCAAGTTATTGCCAGAAGTGATGGGTAAGGCCAGAAAGCAGCTTTGAGGTCATTTGTGGCTGGGGGTGGGAAGCAGAGGGGTGGCTCTCGATTTCAAGCCCAGAGTATTAACTTTATCCTGTGAGCCATGGAAAGTCCCTGGAACATCTTAAATGACACATCTTAGGACAAAGCCATGTTCAAGGAAGATGATTCTGGCCGGGTGAGCCAGAAAGGATGGAAGAGGAAAAGCCTGGTGAGAATGTGAGCTAGGAGGCTACTGCAACCGTCCAAGCATGCAGTAACAGGGGTAAGAATGAAAAGAAATGCCAGGGACATCGGGAAAGGAAAATGACAGGACTCAGTGACCAAGAGGTTGTGCAGACCAAGGATAAGGAGGAGGAGGAGGAGATAACCCTACAGTTTTGAATGTGAGTTGCGCGGACAGAAAAGGAGGCTTGCTGGTCCTTGAAAGATTCCGATTCCCAGTTGCCTAGAGCAGAAGTTCCGAACATGGGCTTGAGAGTGGAAGAGTTGGGGATACCTGCTATGCTATTCGCTAGCTGCATTACCCTCAGCCAGTTTTAACCTCCCAGAGCTTTTGTCATTTGCGAAATAGGGATAAAAACAACATACTTCTCACAGATATGAAGAGTAACTAAGAGAATAATGTGATGTAAAGCACCTGCAAAGTTCCTGCCCAAAGAGAGTGCGGAGTAAATGCCGAACAAAAGAACGCCAGGGCCCCCAAAGAGAGGATACAAAAATATTGAATAATACTCTGCACTCAAATTCTGCTGAGCAAATATTCACGTTATGATTATTCAGAAGCTCTTGCCAGGTCTTACAGAAGCACCGCCGTCACGACATCCTGTCACTGTGTTAGAACCCCGGAAAAGCACCGGTCGGCTCATACTTACATGAGGTTAAAAAGAAACCAGCTCCACGTATGGCTTTGGGGCCAGAAGGAGAAAGAGCAGTGAGGAATAATCCCTGCTAAATGGAATTGGACCCTGAATTTGGATACATTCCTCCCATATTCTCCTCCAGGACCCCATCGTTTTCTTTCTCGCGCCTCTCAGGCAACACCAGCTTCCACATACTTTTCCTGATTTCCTGTGACAAACGTGAAGATGATCCCAGGGGCTGCTGATCAGTCAGCTGGGGTGTGTGAACTTCAAAGGCGTATTGACACAGCTGCAGGGCCCTGGGCCAGGGGCCAGGGGGGCAGGACTGTCTGAAATGCCTGAGCCATACCTTGAGAGCAGCAAAACGGGAAAGGGACCAATAAACCATCCCGGGTCTTGGAGGGAGTGCTGTTATTTAGGCAACAAAAATTCAGCATGCCAAAGCAAAGTGGTTCTATCAAATGAGCCCCCGGAGTTTGGAAATTACAGGCTTAAATCTTGGTCTAATCCATTTTCTGTCACTGCAGAGCTCTGCGCACAGCTGATGTCTTATTGCAGGCAAAGCTGCCCTTCAGCCAAACTGCTCTGAAGTTTTCAAAAATACCCAGAACCCTCTGAGACAAAAAGCCAAAAACACAGCAAGCTATGAAGCAGGCTGTCAGTCTGTCTGTCAGTCTGTCAGACTTCAAAGCCTATGCCTCTTCCAGTTTCCAAGGTGAACTCAGCAATAGCATTGAATCATACCATGTTGGAAGATTCCAGTAAGCAAGTCTGCTCCCCCCGTATCACAGGGGAGATGACTACGGCCCAGGAGTTGGGTGACATGTCTACAATCACACAGCACGTGACAGTTCCTATGGTGGAAATCAACAAGCTAGCAAGATACTGGATTATCTTAAAAAGACGATTTCCTTATAATCAAATAACAATTAATCTTTTCAAACTTTTTTTTTTTTTTTTACATTTGTTGCCTCAGTTGGTCCCACACCATCAATGAAGTCTTTATGGTCACTGACATTGCCAGCCCCCTTCACAGAAAAGGAATCTGAGGTTCAGAGAGGTCCATGGCTTGCCCTAGGTCACAGAGCTAGCAGGTACCACAGCCAGGGCAAGAACCAGAGTCTTTGGGTTCTAAGCCAGTCGGCCAGGATTAACCAAATCCAATTCTGTGCCCCAGGCCGTGCTTAGAGCAGATAAGATGTGTACGTGCTGGGAGATACAGAGATACAGAACAGCAGAGAGCAGGAAAGGCAATATGTCCTAGTAGAGACAACAAACTAGACAAGAAACCTTAAATTATGACGCACTTACTAATTCTACTAAGAGATAAGAGTATGTTATCTTAGAGAATGTTTTCTTATCCACTATATCTTTCTCAAGCATTTCTATAAATTAAGTCCAAAAAAAAAAAAAAAAAGAGCTAAAGCAGACCGCTGCTTGTGGGTTTCCAAAGACCTGCCCCCACAGCTGAGCTCTGAGCACAGCTGCCCTGTAGCCGGGGACGGAGGGAGACAGCAGGAGGGGGCAGAGAAGGCAGAGCCAGGTGGTCAGGAGGAATGATTTCCTGGCCAGTCTGCCTCCTGGGAATCTCTTTCCCCAGAGTGATTGCAACCAGAAAATATAAAAACAAAAATGAATGTTGATTTGTCTGGATTATAATAATGTATAATAACTATCACTTAGTACTTACCCTAATGTGCAAAAGTTGTGCTCAGTCCTTTATGTCCATTATCCCATCTCACCCTACCGCAACCCTTCAAGCTGGGTATTTTGATCCCTATTTCGGTGAGGAGAATGTGGGGCTCAGAGAGGTTAAGTAATTTACCTAAGGTCACACAGATGTCATGATGAGGTGACTTTGAATCAAGGTCTATTTCCCTCCAAAGTCCTGACTTGTATCCACATCCTGTCCTCATTCCAAGAAGATAACAGACTAGAGGATGCCTCTCCCTTCTCCAAACCCTGAGTTTCCCTCGGAGGTGGCCATCTAGGATATGACACAGATAGGACATTTTCACAGTGACACCAAAATTACGAGCATCTAAAAATTTTGGTTAACCAGTATCTTTCCCTTTTTTAATAAAAAAAAAAGTGTCATCTTGCATTATTCAAACCAACTTAAAAACAATTCCAGATTCTTATTTCAAAGATTGAATTTGGAATGAAGCTTAGTGCTATTTAAAAAGCACATGTAAAACTATCCGTCTTGTGGGCAGATTTAAATGCAATTACTGCAACCGATTTCCATACTGAAAAATACTGTGAGTTTTTATTAAGCATTCGCAGTAAAAGCTGAGAAGGGAGCTATCTACTTCTTTTCGGAAGATCCTAAGTATTTTGCCAACAAAATGAATTACGTATGTCCTAGTCAATCTCTGTACTGTATGAGAAAGCAGCACAGTGAGCCGCTGAATTCTACCAAATTCTATCTGGGTGTTGTGGGATATATTAGGTCAGACCAGATCTGGAAACCAGGAGTTAAAGGGGAATTCACAAGTGCCAAGGTGGGAGAAGACAGACACCTGCTAAAGGAAGCAGTGGGACGCTGGAGGGCTCGCTGACTGCCTGTAACCCTGTGGGGCGATGCCCCCCAAGCCTGCCTTGGCTGATCAGTAACCTGCTCTGTCTTCCAGGCTCCCCACTCCAAGACACAACTGCGAGCCGGCCAAGGTTTACCTAACACACTTAAGCTGACTTCAGTGATCACTCCGAGAGAAACCAGGCCTCCTCCAGGGACTCTGAAGCAGCAGTTGGACAGGCTCGGAAAAGCAAACAACTCCTCCAAATGAAGGCCATGTCCCTGGAAAAGAAAAAGAGAGAAAGAAGAATGGTGAGTGAAAAGCTGGCCTTGTTGCTGTGACCTGAGGGCAGCTACTGTGCCTGTGGCAGGTGCCCAGCAGTCCCTGGGCTCAGAGCAAGTGACCCATACACGTGACTGAAAGGGGGAAACAACAGAACATGGGTTCCTAGGGATGAAAAACACCTACAGAAAACTAACCAAATAAATAAGTACAATAGAGGAAGAACATAGAAAAAAGTCATGTTTGCTAAATTGAGGAGTAGCAGAGAGGTCTCGCATTTACAGGAGAAAAACAAAAGAATAGTAATAATAAGAGTAGTTAACATTTGTGTCAGACACTGTTCTACTGCTTGACTGTCAATTCCAAAAGGACAAGGACTTTGCCTCTTTCACTCACCTGTATACACAGAGCACCTAATTCAGGGCTTGGGAGCATAGTGGGCATTCAGGATACTATGCGTTAGTAAATGAATAGAGAAAACAGAGTCACAAGTATGGGAGGGAGGTGGAAATAGTGTTTAGCTAAAATAAAAAAAAAAAGTTTTGAAGGGTGATAATTATGAGTTCATTTTCTTCAACACTGAGAACCAAGTAGGTGTTGGGCATTGAACTTGGCCCTGATGATAAAGAGGTTAAAAGACAAGGTATCTCCTGGCCTTGAGGAGATGGCACGCAAAACTAGGGCCTTATTCAATGAACCAACATTTATCAAGCCCCTGCTCTGGGCCAGGCACCCAGCTGGGCACCAGGGGAAGAGAGAGATAAGGAAGTCCCTCTGTCTGTCCTCCAGGAGCTCACAGTGGTATAGGAGGGATGTCTGTAAGAGAGGTGGATGTGCAAGGCTGTGATCGAGACAGGAGGTGAGGAATCTGCCTTCTGAAGGAGATCAGAACGGTTACCCTTCATTACCAGACTTCAAACAGAGGGTAATAATTACTGATCAGAGAGGTGATAGGATTCCTCCTTTGACTGGGACTTTTTCATGTAATAAATTCCTGCTCCCCACTCCCAGGAATCTGTAGATATACTTTTTTTTTTTTTGATATATATACATTTTTAATGTTCTAGAACCTGGAAAAAATGGGTTCTTCAAATCTACAAAGAAGCACTAAGACTACATGATCCTCAGCTCTGTGACAATTTTAACATCACATGATACAGTAATACAACGAGGACAGAACTCAGACTCCAATTCTATAAAAGGGTCCTCGGGATTTTGTGTTCAATTATCCCCAAAGCATTTAAAAAATTTAGATCTGTTAATTGCTCGATATATGGCAGCAACTGTTGCTGCTGCAGCTGAGTCCGGGGCTGCAAAATACCCACCCAGGGCGCATCCGTTGAGTGAGGTTTCCCAAAGGAAGTCCAGAAGAGCTGAAGGGGACTTCTTACCCAGCCGCCTGTGGCTAGCTAGCTCCACGGTGGGCACAAGCCAGCTCCAGCTCCAGGCTGTCCCATCTCCTGGGTCCCTTCTACCTGCCCACTTTAAACCCTGCCCAGATTGGACCTGGCACAATCCACGTGGGGGCAGAGTAACTAACTAGTTAAAAGAACCCGGGAGGACTGAGATCTGGTCGTGAGCAGCTGCGATCTAACCCAGCACATGGGGATTTGTGCCATTTAAAGCTCTTGACAGCTGTTTTGTGGTGGCCCTGGCAACTCCCCATGCTGCCGAAAAAGCACAACCCTGCCTTGTCCCACTGGGTGAATTTGGGAGGTGGGGCAGCAAGATGAAAAAGGTCTAGGAGCAGGGGAGCTAGAGCACCTCCCTCTCTCCCCTGGACCCGCCTGGTTGGGGGCAGGGAGCTGCTCTTTTCATACCTGGCCACCCCTGTGTGGCTCTGGTGATGATGAAAAAACAGGATTCCCAAATCCCGAACGTGTCCTTTGAATCTAGACACCTCAGATGACACTCTTTTCCCCTTACTTCTTTTCTCCTTGTTTTTCGTGCTTAATGTATTACACAACACCTCACCCTCCAAATTGTGCAAACTATATGCGGAGAGTTGAAAAACTGGTCTAACTTCAGTGAGACACAGATTACACAACATGGTGAACGAAAGACCCCAAACAAATGAATGAATGAATATTCCCTTGGATTTTATAACTAGTAAATGGAAAACATGTTGGATGGGAAAGTAACAAAAAAATATTTCAAACTTGTCCCCTCCTCCTTCCTTCTCGGCTATGTAGTGAACATGAAAGTTTTCAGTAGTCTTACAGCTTCCCTTTATATTCGTGCTGAATTTCACATCAGCACATGACACAGTGTCGCATGGAAATGCTTCGGCTTGCTTTTTCATTACTTTTCCATAAAAGATCTGTTACGACTTTAAAATTAGTACATTTCGCTCTTAGTAGAGCTACTTTTCATCAGCCAGTGACGAGGATTTTAATTTCACATGCGTCAACAAGATAGGACAGTTGTCATTCAAATAAGCATTACTATATCCCACTTTTCCTGTTATTGGGTTATGCTGGAGTATGGGGAGGCGTAGATGCTTAAAGGCGTCTCCGGTGTCACCAGCACTGTTTTCGTAGGAACTTCCAGAGGCAACGAAACTGGGTGTATGAACTGGGAGCAGGTAGACCTGGATTCCAATTCTGACTCTATAGCTAACTTGGCCATCATTAACCCTTTTCACACCTCAGTTTTCTTCTCTATAAAGTGGGACACAGCTACCCTGTGAAGTAGGTGAGGGCTGCCACAGCCCAGTGAAGAACATAGCTTTCAGTGGAAAGCCCTTAGGAGTAAACAGATTTGGCTTCCAATTCCAGCCCTGCCACTTAGGGACCATGACTGTAACAAACTATAGAAATGATCCCTGAAAGTATAGTCTTAGGGACCGTGACTGTAAAACGCTCTACTTCACTTTCCTAGCCCGTGGTGAACACCCGTGCTGAGGATTAAATGAGATGCCATCTGTGCAGTGTCACCAGAGATGGCTGCTCCTTGCACTGTTTGCCTTACAGGTCCTTGGCACTCAGACCTCTGGGGCATCAAATGGCCATGTAGATCAGATGTGAATCCGCTAGTCGCTGCCTCTGCACACAGGGGAGCGGGAGCACTACTATAAGCGCTGGGGATGGGGGGCAGGAGGACAACAATACGTGAAATTGATAGTGGCTGCAGCAGAAACACCATCTGCCCCCCTTCTGCAGCATGTTTAAGCACACCTCGTTCCAGAAAAGGTGTGCCCGGGCTCAAGAACAACCAGCTGCTTAGTGCCGTCCGTGGTGAGACCTCTGCCCAATGACCTTCGCTTTAGTTTAAATCTGTGACGTTCTGCACAGCCTCCCAAAATGTGGACTTTCAGGTAGAAGTGCCCTCTGAGCAACACTTCCCTTTAGTCGATGTGGCCCGTGCCCCCCCCCCCGCCCCCGGCTGGCGGCGAGGGGAGGACAGGGGCACCACAGCCCCTGCGCACCCCAGGGTCGCAATCCGCGGGCCGAAAAGACCACCGTTCGCACCCCGGACGCCCCGGCCCTGTGGGCGGTGGGGACGGCACCGCGACCCCAGCCTCTATATCACAACATCCCCGCCCTTATACTGCGTTCGGGAATATGAGAATGGCCCGCTCTGCAAGGCAGCCCTGGTGATTCACTGACACATGAGTGGGCATGGGAGATCGTGGACCTGGGCCTTGGTGGAGCTTAGAGACGCGAGACGACAAAAGAGGGGGAAGAGCTCAAACCAAACCGTCGGGAGATGGGCGCCCTGATCTAGGCGCGGTTGGGCAATACAAGCCGTACCGCAACTCCAGCACAGGTCCCCAGAAAAGGGGAAACGCTTTAAGGCAGAGAACCGCGGGGCAAGCCAACACGGGAGCACACAATCCAAGCACAGGCAAGGCAGCTCGGCCCCCCCCCGGGCCTCGGTTTCCCTGTCTGCTAAACAAGGGCTTTGGACTAGAGCGTCTCCCGATCCTAATCTAGAACTCAAGAATATCCCATGCTGAAGCTGTCCGAGGCTCGGAAACCGGAAAACGAGGGGAAAGCGAGGGAAGACGACAAGGAAGGGGAAAGGGAGGAGCGGGTGGGAGACCAAGAGAGGGAAGACGGCGGACGCCGGGAACAGGCTTGGCGGGTTTTCAACCTTACTCCTCCTCCTCCCACACCTGAGTTCTCCCATCTCGGCCGAGACCCCACGCCCATAGAGTTTTGGCACCAGTTGGTCAAGCTTCTCCCTCTACACACCAGTTTCTAGAAGCCATGGGGCAGGTGGTGGGCAGCACAATAATACATGCCAGAGATGGAAGGGGGAATGGTCCCGGCTGGGGTCCGGAGGGCAGGTGAGTGGATCCGGAGCTGGACAGGGAGTAGGGCTGCTAGACCGGGAATCGCAGAGCGCCCGCGTCTCAGCCCTCATGCCCCGGGAGAGCCAAACTTCATTCCCCAACTTTAGCAAGGGGAGGGGGTATTAGGGAAAAAAAAAAAAAAAAAAGGAAAAAAAAAGTTGCTGAACTTTTCCCCCAACTCTTCGTGGAGGCGGGACCGAAGGGCGGTGCCTACACCCTGATTCGCCGCCGGCTCCTGTCTGGAGGCTCCGATTGGCGCGCGGGGTCCGGGGCCGGGAAGAGCGGGCGTGGGGGAGGGGAGCGGCCCTCCCAGCCCGCGGGATCGGCTCGCGCCGGGAGCGGGTTAATTTCAAATCGGGGGCTTGACTGCTCCTGGACGGTCACGCTCCCTCTGCCCGCCCGCCGGCCCGCCAGTCCCGGTCCCGGCGTTTCCCTCCGCGGCACCCACCTCGGCGCGGCGTGAGGACCGACTGACGGCCCGACACGCGGGCTCCCGGACCTGAGCGGGGAAGGGGCGCCGAGGAGTCCCCGCTCAGCCCCCGCCGGCTCCAACCGTGAGGTGAACTGACAGGTCAGCGGGACGCAGAGGGATGCGGCGCCCAGTCGGCCCGGCACCGGGAGAAGGATCGTGAGGGCAGCGGCAGAGACGGCCGTTTCCCGCCTCTCGCTCCGCCGGGGGCCGTGGAGGGAGGAGCTGAGCTCCCGCGCAGAGGGGAGGGGGCGAGCGAGGGGGAGGGGCGGGGATACCGTGGTTCCGGGCGCGGGTTTGCCCGCGCTCAAGCCCCGCGCAGCCAAGGGGCGGTGCCGGCCACGGTCCGGCTTTCCGCGCCAAATTTTTAAATCGAAGGCGGAAGGTCCGGACCCGCCCCTGGCGCCGCTAACCAATCGCAGACCCGCGTCCAGCTCTCTGATTGGTTAGGAATCGTTGCCCTGGGAACCGCGAAGATGCTGTCCGGGAACTGCAGGGCTGGTGGCGCGCGGACTGGGCCCGGGGGGAGGGGTAGTTGGCGGAGCCGAGGGGGAAGTGCGCGGGGCGCGGAGCGGGTGGCGGCAGGGGGACTGTACCTGGTTGCTTTACTGAACAAATGCAGCCTCCTTGGTGAGATCCAACATCGTGGCGTGAACCGGCCACCAGAATTGAGAGTACACAGCACTTTGCATCTTTAAGGATGTCTTAAAAAAAGGAAAAGTCTTAATCATAAGGCGCTTTTAAATACCCAGAGTACTTTTTGGAGCTTAAGAACTGAATTTGGAAGTTTCCTATCAAGCTATTTCCCAAGACTTTACTGCTAACCCTGTGCACGTGTGTGTCAGGGGAAAAATTCAGGCATCTAGATGCAGACTTTTGTCGAGATGCTTGGGGTCGCGTCGGCTCAGCCGGAACCAGGGCTGGGGCGCTGAGTCCCGCGCCCTGACCTGTGAACAGGTGGGTGCTTGTGCTTACTACAGTCCGTTTGGTGGGGTCCGGAGAATGGCGCGCCTTCTCTAAAGGTGGGAGAGGACTGTCACTGGAAGTTCCGTGGTTTGCCTTAAACCTCATGACAGCAGATCGGTTTACTGAAGGAATTTATTGGCGTTTGATGGAGTTCTCTGCCCAGTAGGACGATGTCTGGTCGGGAATAAAATGTAAATGTAATTTGTGATTTTTCATTAGTCTTTGTTTAAGTGGCCTGTGGTGTCCATGAGGGAATATTGAACGGATCTCCTGGTTTTATTTTTCTTTAACTTTTTCTATTTCCTTTTCTTTTTAAGGAAAATAAACTTTTTAATAGAATTGATTGGACTACTTAAACCATCAGGGTGTTGGGAGAAACTCCAGATTTTTCATTTTTAAAGAAACTCTAAATGTATGAAAAATTTACAGAATGGAGAATGAAAAGGTACCTTTTTAACTTTAGTATTCCTCCTCGCAGTTTTAAATGCAATATCATCCTGACTTAACCCCATAAGTTTTCCATATCCAATATCTTATGAATGCCACATCCCTTTTTAGCTAGCTTCTGTTAAAACCCAGAAGGAAGGGAAATTTAATTTTTAAAGAGTTGAAGAGTTTGGCCAGAGGTAAAGCAATCCAAAGTTTTTAATGGTTTGATTTCAAACGGAAGTCTCAATGAGATAAGCAGAGAGAAAAGGTACTTTTAAGAGTAATAAAATTTGTTAGCTGAATTATGATATTTCTCAGAATTCTCAAACAATTAGAATTCAGAGAGGGCATTTGATGTGATTTGAGATTGGATTTCTTTTTAAGATAATTTTCTACCAGCTTCTTAAATTTGGGGGCTACAACACTATTTGTGAGCTAGACATTTGGTAAAATAACAAAAGAATTGTCAGTAGGGGTGTCTTGACTGGTGTCCAACTACGGATAGGTTAAAAAATGAAAAAAGGAAAGTTCCTCAAAGGTTTAGATATCAATCAAATAAGAGAATTGCTATCTTTTCTGATAGTCTGAGGCAAAGGACAGCAGCCTTCAGAGAAATGCCAGTCGTGGGTCAGCACGTCTCAGGTGCACACTCTTAGGCGGGTCTCCCATTGTATCCACCACACTGATTGCCATGTAAGAACACCATAGTGGGACTGAGGATATTCGGGTTCAAGGCCTGTGCAACCTCTCTCAGCCAGGGTCTCCTCTTCTGCAGAATAGGACTACAGGATTTGGTGAAAATTACAAATGGAAAAGCACTTGATAAATCCCAAGGAACATGTCTGTGACATGTTAAACAGTCCCATTAATCTTTGTTCCTAAAATCATTGAGGAATTAGTGAGTCTCTATGTTCTTTCACTTATTGCCATTGCAAGCATTTTCTCTAAAATAGCCATAGGTAGTAAGAATGTGTGAAGTCCCCAGTGGCCAAAAGTAGAAGAAACAGTCTCCATTCATCTTATTTGTGCTGCTATTAATTTACCTTCCTGCCTCTGCCAGGAACTAGCTTTGCGACTTTGGCTAACTGATTTTCTCTCTGGGCTGTATTTTTCCTTCTGTAAAGTGAGAGGGGAAGGGACACCTGGGTGGCTCAGGTGGTTAGGCGTCTGCCTTCAGCTTGGGTCATGATCCCAGGGTCCTGGGATAGAGCCCTGTGTTGGGCTCCCTGCTCAGCGGGGAGCCTGCTTCTCCCTCTCCCTCTGTTCCTCCCCCCTACTTGTGCTCGGTCTCTCCCTTTCTCAATCTCTCAAATAAGTAAATAAAATTTTAGAAAAAAAATAATAAAGTGAGAGGGGTAAATATTGAAAGAGCAGATTTTTCTTAGCTCTTAGACACTCTGGATTTTGCTCCCTACTAGGTTTTGCTTCTGAGTTTGTCCGTAGGCTAGCCGTCACCCTTGTCTCCGTGGCTTTCTGACTCTTCCATATCAATGGTGTTCTACTGAGCATTCAGTGCATGCAGCCATTGGGCCAGGTGGATACACAGAGGAATGGGATGTGGTTTCTGCCATACAGGCCTTAACTTATTGCAGTGTCATGTATAAAAGTCACTCCTAGGAGTTTTGGATCACCTAAAATTATCAGTCGTATTAGGGGAAGCTGAGTGAAAGGTACATGAGAGGTCTCTATACTACCTGCAACACTTCTCTAAATCAAAAATTACGTCCAAAAGATTTTAAAATTAGACCTTCAAGGTTTTTTGTGGTTTTTTTTTAATTCTTGGAACATAAGAAGAAAAATTTAATTCTGTGCTTTACTACAAGATTGTAAATGGAAATTTAGCTAGTAAAAAGACAATAAGTGTCAAGAGATCATTGGGAGACAGTTAAACTAATTTAATCGACTCTCCAACGTCATTAGGTATGTTTTCCTTAGCAATATTCTATTTATTGTACAACTGCTGGAATCAAAAGCTATCTGATAAGTCCTGTTTTATAGCTGATTTAATTATTTACTTGTTTTAAACCAGGAAAATCTCTTTTTTGAGCCACATAGAAGAGGACTCCTGAAAACACCTCTGAAGGAATCCACTGCAGCAAATATACTGTTGACGGAGATCCAGCCTGACTTCGGCCCTCTGACCACACCCACCAAGCCCAAGGAAATCTCCCAGGGAGAACCGTGGACGCCCACAGCCAACCTGAAAATGCTCATCAGTGCCGTGAGCCCAGAGATCCGAAACAGAGATCAGAAAAGAGGGTTGTTTGACAGCAGAAATGGATTACCTGAGGCCAAAGATTGTTTACATGTAGGTTTGCAGAAGACTGGGCGGAAACTGGTGGGTGGGCGCACGCGCCCGTGTCTGTGTGTGTGTGTGTGTGTGTGCGTGTGTGTGTGTGTGTGTGTGTGTGTAGGGGGAGGGAGGGGGAGCTATGGAGGCTGTTGCAAAAGTGCCAGCAATATAAAGCATTGCCACCTCCAGACTGTTATTAGTCCACTTCAGAGCACGGGAAAGGTTTGGACTCCCTCAAATACAGCACTAGGAATTCTAAGCCTTTGACTTCTTTTCGGTTCAAGCTTCCTTTTTAGATCTGCCAGGCAGTTTCTCCCCCCACCTTTTCCCCTCATTTTGCAGCTGTTGAAGCTAATCGTGTTAGCCCTCGAGGGCAGAGGACCCTAATAAACCTGTCAAACTTTATTTCCCGTTCAGACATCATTTACCTCTTCTTTGTAGGAACACTTATCTGGAGACGAATATGAGAAATCCCAACCAAGTCGAAAAGAGAAAAGTTTAGGATTGCTGTGTCATAAGTTCTTAGCACGCTATCCTAACTATCCCAACCCCGCTGTGAATAATGACATCTGTCTTGACGAAGTCGCCGAGGAACTGAGTAAGTATGCAGAGCACTCACGGAGATGGTTAATAATTAAAATGACTCCGTGGACCTGTTCCTTCAGACCCACACTCATCTAGCCAGTGTGTGTAATGACACAGTAATGCCACATGGGAATGATAAATCTCTGAAGCCCTATTAATTTAAGAATGAAGGCAGAGAGTTTCCAATTTCAGGGAGTCCTCAAGCAGAAGGAAAGAATCACAATGGAGATTTGCTTCTGATTGCCTTTCGACAGCTCAGGAGCTGTAAAGGAAGGCAACATTGTTTTAGGACTTGTTTCATAAACAGCTACAACTTGGAACTTCTGTCTCAGTTCTCTCCTGGAAGAGCTGGGCTGAGGAACGGTATGTTCACAGGTTGGGGGTGTGCTTCTGTGAGTGGAAGCCGGGCTTTAGCGCTCCCTGCCCCTCAGACCAATGTTTGTGTTTGGCAAAAGTTACTGTGTTCCTCCTGCCCCTTCACTCCTTTCTTCAGACGCTTGAATCTAGTGACGGCTAAAAAGGCGCCTGTGGCAAATTTGGGATACCTTTGTCATCATGAAAATATGATAACGGGAAACTGCAGAGATGATGCCGAATATTTTAACGTAGAGCCACCACTCCTCCAAGAATACTCCTCAAACGCGTGTCGATGACTATCAACTTGATCTCACATTTTAGGAATGTGCCATTCAGATTCAGCTAGACACATATCCTTAATTATAGCTATGGAGGCTGTACCTTTAATTCAGCAAGTAGCTCTTGACTGCCTACTGTGTGCCAGGCACTGTTGTAAAAGCTTGGGATGACATCCATGAAAGACAAGAACAAAATCTTCCCTCTTATGGAACCTACTTTCTCGTGGGGCCTAATAGATCAGTATGCAAAGGACAGACAGTAAAGAGAGATAATGATAGGTATTATACAACACACATAGCGAGCAAGTGATAATAATGTATGTTAGAAGGTAAGCCATGCTGTGGGAAAAACAAAGGGGAACCAGAAGTGCTGGGAGCGTGCTTTGCAACATTAAGTTCGGTGGTCAGGTCAGATGAGCTCCTTGAGAAGGTGACATTTAAGTAAGAACCTGAAAGAATGGAGGTGGGGAGCAGTGAGGGCATCGGGAACAGGGATTCCAGGCAGAAGGAGTAGCCCGCTGCAAAGGCCTTCAGACAAGGGCATATCTGGCAGGTTCCAGGGACAGCAAGAAATCTCAGTGCTTTATAACCATCATATGACAGCTCTGTGTGTGTGTGTGCACACGTATGCTTTGAAGAGTAATATAAAAAACAGGTAACGTGTGGGATTTAGAGTAGTAAAGACTTATTTTTGCCACTTACTGGCTCTGTACCTTGGGGTGAGCTGCCTAGCCAGGCTGAGCTGCTGTTTCCTCAACCATTAAGTGTGAATAATAACACCTGCCTCACCAGTTTACGGTAGACACTTCCTCCAGCTGCGTGGCACATAGTAAGCCCTCAATGAACGTTACCTCTCTCATTTGTATTCTTGGTACCCTATGAGAGCAGAAACCTATCTTCCTCATCTTCACACTCTCTGCTGCGTGTAAATCTAGTTCCGTCATCCAGACCCACTGATCAATAGACTATGGAAGAAAAAGTTACTCCACTGCGTACACCTCACAAAATCTGATCCTAGTACGTACAATTGCTCATTCTTTGCAGATGTTGAGCGGCGACGCATTTACGATATTGTGAATGTCCTAGAGAGTTTACACATGGTGAGCCGCCTTGCCAAAAACAGGTACACTTGGCACGGGAGACATAATCTCAACAAAACCCTCGGGACTCTGAAAAGCGTCGGGGAGGAGAACAAGTATGCTGAACAAATCACGATGATCAAAAAGAAGGAATATGAGCAAGAGTTTGACTTCGGTAAGACTTACAGCATAGAGGATCATATCATCAAATCGAACACGGGCCAGAACGGACACCCAGACATGTGTTTCGTCGAACTCCCTGGAGTGGAATTTCGGGCAGGTGAGCGATGGTTGGAAGAGCCGGGCTGCACGGCGCTTCGCAGAGGCCTAGAGGCAAAGGTTCCTTCCAGAACACTGTTCTAACGCGGCTACTGCTGCCTTTTGACATGTTAAAATGCTGCAGTTGTCAACTGTCTGATCAGGTTGTGGTATTTTTAGCCCTGTTACTTTAGAAGTCACTTGTCCCTTCATGAATTTTAATTCTCTAATCCTCATCCTTCTCCAAAGCTTCTGTAAACAGCCGCAAAGATAAGTCTTTAAGAGTGATGAGCCAGAAATTTGTGATGCTGTTTTTGGTGTCAACGCCTCAGATAGTCAGCCTAGAAATCGCGGCCAAGATTTTAATTGGGGAAGACCACGTGGAAGATCTGGATAGAAGCAAGTTTAAAAGTAAGTGTCTTGACTGCTGTGGACTTTTGGGGCTCTTCGTAAACCAGAAAATCTTACTTATAAACTGATTGCCAGACACCTTTGTTATACCGACGTCTTCCCTAATTATGCTTTTGTACCTTCACTTTTCCCCAGAAGTCATGATTATACTGTTTTTCGCTAACTTGTAGGATTCAAAGAAATGTATATAACACCTCTTATTTATAACTACCGGCACTTGGGCTTGTAAACAGTTCCCCACTTTGCACATGTGGACTCTGATGCCCGAAGTCTAAATGAGCAGTAAATTGTAAAGTGGGTCCGGAACCCAGGTCTCTGCTCTCAGATGTAAGGGTATAAATAACTCTTCTAAAATCGTCCCCAGAAGTGACCTACCTGCAAACCGTTGGTTTGCCATTTTGAAAGAATGGTTTCAGCCAGACCCGCTCGAAGTAGGAAAGGGGCCTGGACTGGGTTCCGGACACGGAGCTCTGCCCACACCTTAGGGACAGGCTTTGCCGGAGCCTCTAGGAGGAGAAGCATGTGGAGAGAAGTGCTCAGCAGATGGGAAGGGCCTGCTGTGTGCTCACTGCTCCCGGGGCCACGTCCACGCAGGGCACGAGGCTAGTCTGAACAGGGGACCCGCTGCGGGGAATGCCCAGGAGCAGACTCCTTCCCCATCCCTGTGAAGCTGCTCTAGTCCCACAAAAGTATATTCAGACATCCCCAGCTTGATAGTGTCTCTATAAAGACAAAATTAAGTCGAAGGTAAAGGCAACGATACCCTCGGCAATTGGCTTGGGAGGTGTGCAATTTCAGAAAACACGTCCCAGTCCGACTGATGGGCTGCCTGCTTTTTCTGACTCACCAGGCAGCTTTCAGTTCTCCATTCCGCCAGTTAGTCACAGCATCAGAAACCATTCCAGAAACTGCAAATGTGTCATTTGCTGAATCCCCAGGGAATTCAGAACCTTCTAGCCTGGCTATGAAGAAGGGGCCTACTTTATAATTTTGTACTTTCAAGCTGGAAGTAACAAAAGCTTTTAAGATATGTGAGATTTGTAGAATGCACAAATCTCTGCTTTGCATATAACGTAAGGACAGTGTAAAAATTTACCAATTTTGATGGGGTATAGAATCTTCCATGCTCATGATGTTCAATAAATCTCATCGTTATAAACTGTCACAGGAAGGAAAGCAATACATTTATCATCGGAGCTTTCTTTGTTCATAAACCTCTTCTGAATCCTCATTAGAAGATGCCCAGCAATGGGAACTTTTCATTAAAAAATCTGTAACGTAGTTCCCGATAGGGTGATCTCATGAACAGTCCTTTTTCCTTTTTCAACTGTTGTCATTTCAAAATTCGGTACCCGCAGCAACTGAAGTCTCTTCAATATTTAAAACCATTTTTTTGTTTGAATTAAAGCAGTATCACCAGAATAACTTAAAAGAGTCACATTTTCCTCTGTCTGACGTTGATGGCTAGGATAGCTCTTTGAATATACATGAAGTCCTTATGAGGTGAAGTCCTTTGATCTTTCATTATTCCATTAAGTGGTATATATACCTTTTATTTTCCAGCAAAAATTAGGAGGTTGTATGATATAGCTAATGTTCTGAGTAGCCTGAATCTTATCAAGAAAGTTCATGTTACAGAAGAAAGAGGCCGAAAACCAGCTTTTAAATGGACAGGCCCAGAAATCAGCCCAAGTCCCAGTGGTATGTACTTGCTTCCCTTCATTCCTTGCTTCGTTGTTCTGAATTAATGTGCATTGGGAGATATTCTCTCTTCCCCTCCCCGCCCACACTCCCACACGGAAAGAACATACATATAAGTTGTTGGAAAGACAAAGATAAGTGCCAATATGGAAAGTTTGGCTACAGGTTCCATCAGCAACCCAAGGTCCAAAACGCCTCCTACCCTGTACCCAAGAGGCAAAATCTGTGTAAAAGGCCCTAACAAAGCCTACACACACTGAGAACATGAAACGAACTCATTCCAGTATCAGTATTCTAGTCTCCATTCTCAACTCCGGGGTTCTGACATTTTACATTCCACCAAAGATCCCACGCCGAAATGTTTAAAGTGGCGAGAACATGGGCCATAGAGGCAAAGGGAAACTTAGCCACTTATTAGCTGTGTGGCCTCGAGTAAGTTGTATCTCCAAGGCTGTTCCCTCACCTGCAAAATGGGAAGAACAGTGGTGCCTTTGCAAGGTTATTGCGATTGTGAATATACCTTCACTCTTGAACAACACGGCGTTTAGGAGCGCAGTCGGAAATCAGCATATGACTTTTGACTCCTCCAAAACTTAACTACTAATAGCCTATCACTGACCAGAAGACTTAACAATAACATAAAGCCCATTACCAAATACTTTGTATGTTATATGTAGCATGTACTATATTCTTTTTTTTTTTCTAAAGATTTTATTTATTTATTTGACAGAGATAGAGACAGCCAGCGAGAGAGGGAACACAAGCAGGGGGAGGGGGAGAGGAAGAAGCAGGCTCATAGCAGAGGAGCCTGATGTGGGGCTCGATCCCAGAACGCCGGGATCACGCCCTGAGCCAAAGGCAGACGCTTAACCGCTGTGCCACCCAGGCGCCCCGCATGTACTATATTCTTACAATGAAGTAAGGTAGAAAAAAGAGAATGTTACTAAGGAAATCCATAAGGAAAAGAAAACACATTTACAATGCTGCACAGTAAAAAATCTGCGTCCACGTGGACTTGTCAAGAGCCCGCTGTAATCTCAGAGAGAGGTCCCTTAGTGCAGGGATTGTGAGTACAGGGTCTGGGGCCAGACTGACGGGTTCATATCCCAGGTCCACGTTCTACTAGCTGAGACACCAGGGTCAGCGGGTTAATGTCTCTGAGATGGGGATGCATTTCCTAAGAAGTACTTACCTGGTGGAGTTGTTGAGTGTCTTACTCTGTTCAGGCTGCTATAACCGAAGACCATAGACTGGGTGGCTTATCAACGACAGAAGTTCTCAGAGTTCTGGAGGCTGGGAAGTCCGAGATCATGGCACCAACAAATTCAGGGTCCTGCCAGAGCCTGCTTTGTAGAGGGCCGTCTTTTTGTCATAACCTCACATGGTAGAAGGGACTAGAGAGCACTGTAGGGCCTCTTTCATAAGAGCCCTAATCCTATTCAAGAGGGCGTCACCCTCATGACCTAAGCACGTCCCAAAGGCCCGGCCTCCTAACACCACTGCATTAGGGGTTGGGATTTCAACCTGTGGACCTGAGGGGCCCAAATATTCAATCCATCGCCGTGAGGGTTGCCATATTTCATCGGGTTAGGACTCCACGGATTAGAAGATGCAGAGTTTTGTGTCTGTATCTGTAAGAAAGAGAAACCACTAATGATTATACCCTAGCACATCACTGGTTGGTTTGAAGATGCCGTGGGTTTCAGAGATGTTAACTGTGAAATCTTACCTCCGAATTCCGTTAAAATAAGATTAACCAGGTTTTGTGCCTAAAACCCTTCAGACAGTTTCTGCCCCAGGGTCAGTGCTCTGTAACTGTTGATGCTTTCATTCCTAAAATCCATCTCGGACTACACTTGGGCTTCATCTCACACAAAGAAGCCAAGCCGGCCGGGTTTTGACCCCCCACCCTTCTCTCTTTCAGGTCGTGGCCCTGTCCTTCCTCTCCCCCGCTCAGATCTGGAAGCAAAGCGTCCTTCGAAAGACAACTGTGCCAAAAACCTCTTCTCCACGCGTGGGAAACCAAACTTCACTCGACACCCATCTCTTATCAAACTGGTAAAGAGCATAGAAAGTGACCGGAGGAAGATAAATTCTGCCCCCAGCAGCCCCATCAAGACCAGCAAAGGTATGTTTTCAGTCGCATCGGGCTCTGCTCAGAATTCCTTTTTATCTGATTCTTTAGCTTACTTGATCCGTACAGTACTTGTTAGAGAACTGTCTCAATACCCTTATACCCGGGCCACTTGAAGCCTAACTCATATATGAATGAAGGATAAAAAGTAATTGGTGGGCTTTATCGTTTCATTGCTGTGTGATTCTGGGAGGCGGTGCATGTGTTCTGTTCCTTTGACTTCAGTCATGTTTTATCTGTGTGAGTATTTATTCTTTTGCTTTGACCAACACCCACCCACCCCCTTTCTCTTTTACCAGCTGAGAGTTCTCAGAATTCGGCACCCTTCCCAAGTAAAATGGCTCAGCTCGCAGCTATTTGCAAAATGCAGTTAGAAGAACAATCAAGGTACGCTAGTAATACTTTTTAGTGGCAGAATGAATTATTTTTACATTGCATCATTAGGATTACTTATTTTATGTAAGAATACGCACTAGCCTTGGAAACCGGCGAGATAATCTCATCTATAACTCTTAGGCAGTCATTATAGACGCTATTTGCTAGTTTCATAAGTGCATGGCTTCAATCTGCGCCAGGCTAAAGTGGCAGAATATTTTAGAGAAAATGTGTTTCCAACGTGTCATGTTTTGAAATCTTATCTCTTAGTGAACCCAGAAAGAAAGGGAAGGTACAGCTGGCGAGATCTGGGCAGTGCAACCCCGTGGCCCCTCTGGACACCCCAGCAAATGCTGAGCTGGACCTGACGGCACCATCCCTCATCCAGCCCCTGGGGGTGGTCCCCCTCATCCCTAGCCCGCTGTCACCCGCAGTGCCAGTGATCCTACCTCAGGCCCCTTCGGGCCCGTCCTATGCCATCTACCTGCAGCCTGCCCAAGCCCAGACCGTGACGCCACCCCAAGGCCTGAGCCCCACAGTCTGCCCCACCCCCTCTTGTAAAGCTACAAGATCAAAAGAAGCTGCAGATGCCACCACCGAGAAGGCAGCCAGTGATGCCAAGTCCAGTGCCTCCACGAGGCCCGGGACCTTGCTGCCAGTGCCCGAGAGACCAGGTGCCACAAACCGAGACAAGGAGCCTGCTGGAGAAAGAGGCTCAAAGAGGACAAGCCTGCTCGAGGACAGTGGTTCCAAAAAGAAATTTAAAGAGGACCTAAAAGGACTTGAAAATGTCTCCACAGTAAGTACAGCCTTGAACTGTGTAAAGCTCTGGGAACTCCGCAACTGATCAGAGGAGAATGCAGTAGCTCGTGAAATTTACCAGAGCAAAGGGCAGTTTCTCAGAAGGCAAGGCACTGTTCCTTAGCATCCCATAATCCAAACAAAGCCCCAGAGAGCTAATCCCCTGACTGGGATGACGGCAGGGACATTTTTAACCTTTGGAGGAAGGGATTATTCGCTCTCTTTTTAAAGCACCCGGTTGTCCTTAAGTCCATTTCTCTGTCACATACTGGAATGCAAACACCTGTCATGAAAGTCTGAAATAATTTACAAGCAGACGTAACCCCAAATGAATAGATGGATGCATAGGGTTCCTGTAACTCTTGCTTTCTGAGTCACTACCTAATGTTTGTTTGATGTCATGTACCTGGCATCTGTTGCCTGGTAGAGAAATTGTTCCCTCTGTTTTTACTTTCCACCTAAAATTTAAACCAAAATTTCTGTTTTATGTAATAGAAAAGTCAAACTTATCTTGGCAGATTGCAGGTATATTTGCTGCATTGGCTTCTAGGGATTTTGATGTTCCAGGTCGTTTTTCTCCTAGGTGGAGTTAAGTTCAGGAAGGAATTAACATTTATTAGATGCCTACCAGAAGTATTAGACACTTTAATATACCTTATCTAATTCTTCTCCCTCAGGACAATTATATATGGAGGACATTATCACCAAATAAACACCACTAAATGTGGAGGCAGAAGTTAATCTCTCATTTTGTCCCTGCTATTAACTCAAGCTATTTTACTTCTCTGCATCTTGTTTTTCCACATCTATCGAGAATTTATTCCCCCGGTTTTTCCTGATCATCTCCTGGGTGTAAAGCACTGTGTTCTGGATCAAATCAAACCCAGCACCTGCCTTTGGTGACACTTGCTTTTGAAATCTTGCCCCAGGGCCCTGTTACAGTTTTTGTGAGGTTAAGTGCATTTATTACATGATAATATACATAAAGGGCCTTGTGATCCTTTTAAGGCACCGTATAAGCCAAGGGTATTATCTGTAACTGTTGTTATTAAAGAGGCTTTAGAGTTTGTCAAATCTTCCCCGAGGATGGCCTCATGGTAACCATTCAAAAAATCCGTTATCTTAGCATAGTATCATTTTGCATTTAATATACATGCTAAGGGGGAAATCACCAGGCTTTGGCTTGATTCAATTTTCTGGGAGGTCCATAATCTCTTTGGGCCAATGGATATGATTTAATAATGGTCTCCTGTTGGCTCACTTAGTCATTCAGGATTAGGATTTTCAGTGGATAGATTTTCCACATCCCTCTGCTTCTTTTCTCGTCTCTATGACTCCATTTTGACCATTTCTTTTCAGCATGGACTGAGCCGAACAAAGAAAATGAAAGATTCATGTGTCGATTCATTCAACAAACATTAACTGAGAATCTACCCTTCCACGGGTGGAAAGAAGACAGTATACAAATACACACAAATACGTCAGGTAGTGAAGAATAAGAAGTAGTAAAAATAAAACAGGCTGATGAAACAGGAAGGAAGGGGCAAGAGGGCTAATGTAGGACTAGAGGAGGAACATGCAAGCTGGAATATACCAAATTCATTCAACCTGCTAGTTAATAATTCTGATTTTTTTTAAAAAGCAATTGGTATTATAGGTTATAAGATTTTGTGAAGAATGTAGTTTGTAAAAATGGAAAAATAATTATTATTAGAGTACTATAGGTTTTGCTGAAGGTTTGAAAGAATTAAACCAGCAACCAGAGTACCTTGTACCATGAAAGCGTGTGATTAATGGTTAGCAAAGAACAGATCTTTATAAAATGCCTAAATCCACCCATTAAAAGTTTCTGTTCCTGCAGCTTTCAAGACACCCAACCAGTAAAGCTATGGAAACAGTACCAAACCTTTAAGAAACAAAATCAATAAGTAAATAACTGTGTCGTGGAACACTGAGCATTGCAGATTCTGAATTCACTGGTTCCCAAGGAAAAGATGGGACCCATTAACAGCTAGATCAAAGCGTAGACTGTTGTTTGGACAATGGTGAGAAGAAAGATCTGGAGGAAGATAAAAGGAGGGCCCCCAGGTTACAAGAGCTGCTTTTAGCTTTTGCCAGGCCTGCTCGTGGTATGGCGGAAACAGACTTTTCAGGCAGTTCAGCCACCCATGCAGGCTGTCTGCTTGGCAAAACGCAGAGCCCAAGCAGGCTTGGTGGGGGAGACACAACGCAACACTGGCTGTTTCTGCTGCAAATATAACTTTATGGCCTAAAGCTTTTGCTCCATGACATTTGGGTCTGCGATATGAATTAACCAGCTCTCTTTTTTATCTGTAGTTTTTGAACTCTGGTGCCCCTGCCCTTTAGTTTGTATGTTATTGAGAGCATTTGCTCGGTATCACTGGAAACTAAAGTACTAGGGGAAAAAAATGCGTAGTTGTATAATTATTTCTCAATGAGGGGTCAGCAAACTTTTTCTGGATAGGGCCAGATAGTAAATATTTTTGGCTTTGCGGGCCATATGGTCTCTGTGCTGCCTATTCAACTCTGCCATTGTAAAAATATAAGAAAGAAGCTCTAGACAGAACATAAATGGGCATGGCTGGGTTCCAATACCATTTCATTCACAAAACTAGCCTGGAGGCCACATTTTGGCCCGTGATTTTGGCAACCCCCTTCTCTAAATCACCATTTCTTAAAATGCTTCCCTTGAATACCAATACTACCAAAAATTGAGCTGCCAAATCGCCCGGGAAATGCTACATGCCAGGAAGGATGCCCCTTGGAGATTTACAATGCACGCCATCATCAAAGCCCCTCAGAAATCCTCTAATAAAGACACCATTTTCCTTTGTTCAAGTCAGTATTTCTGAGACCTGTTTGACCATGACTCAAGTAGGGCCACAGAGCCAGGGTTCCTCAGAAGACCCTGGGAAATGACCATCCTACATGATTCAAGAACAATTCTATAATAATACAGCTGTGCCATTATGGTACCCAACTGCATTAAATGTGGTTCTGACGGCACCACATCATACCAAAAAGTCTGCTGGCGGGACTTAGGATGTCAGTGTGAGGGGGTGTGCTGGGCAAATTCTACCCCTAAGCAGGCTCCCTGCTAGCTTTAGGACACTGCCTAAGACCACAGACAGCATTTAAGAAACCAATGGCTTATGCAAGTCAGGACAAGTGTTGGGCTAGGAGGGAAGGATATTGTCTTCCGCTAGCCGTATGGCTGGCCCACCTGTAGCCTATACCGTTGGGTGCTTTGGTCTGATAAGACAAACCACCACTGAGGAATAGGAGTCCTGGCACAGGCACATGGCCATTGTCCTTCCATATTTGTGTGTAAAATAAATCCTTCCTTGTTTTCTAGACCCTGTTCCCATCAGGATACCTAATCCCTCTCACCCAGTGCTCATCCCTGGGGGCAGAGTCCATTCTCTCTAGTAAAGAAAACTCAAGTACGCTTTCCCCAAACCACAGGATCTATGGCTCCCCAATCACAGGTGAGTGCACGTAAAACACTATTCAAATGTGGATCAGGCTTAAGTTCACATAAGCCTTGTAAGCTCCTCAGACAAATGCCTGTGCTTTTAAGATGTCTTCCCCCCTTTTCTTTCCAGGTGTTATTCCGGTGACATCATCCGAACTCACTGCTGTTAATTTTCCCTCTTTCCATGTAACACCTTTGAAGCTAATGGTCTCACCAACTTCCGTGGCAGCTGTCCCTGTCGGGAACAGCTCGGCTCTCACTTCGAGCCACCCCGTTCCCGTCCAGAACCCGAGCTCAGCCATTGTAAACTTCACTCTGCAGCACTTGGGACTCCTCTCTCCCAGTGTGCAGGTATCCACCAGCCCGGGAGCTGTTCCCGTGTCTCCAAGAATAGAGGCTGTTAGTGTCGTACCAGACAATGCAGGCACTCAGCAAGGAAAGGCCACCAGGTACGACTCTCCAGTCCCAGGCCACAACCAACCGAATGGACAATCAGTTGCTGTGACGGGGACACAACAGGTGAGAACATTTCCATTTAATGGACGTTTTTTTCTTTGGGTTATTAAGGCCCAGATGTCAGTATCAGGGAAGACTGGCTTTTGCTGCTCTTCCCTGCAGAGGGAAAGGACGGGAGGAGGAGGAGACTGAAAGCCTAGCTGCCTTCCAAACCCACGAGGAGTACCCAAAGAGCCGACAGTCCTCCCGGATAGTTGCAGAATATGCCAGGCTCCTGCTGTGTGCCTTGCCCCTTCCAGTTCCGCCCTCCGAGCCTAGTAGGCCACACCTATCTGTGCAGACTTGACGTCTTTTTCCTATTCCTCTCTTTCCAATCAGCCTGTTCCTGTGACACCCAAAGGGTCACAGTCAGTGGCCGAAAGTTTCTTCCGGACCCCAGGCGGACCAGTGAAGCCGACAGGCCCGTCCTACGGGGATTTCGATGGTGCTAATAAAACCTCCGTAGGAACCCTCTTTGTCCCACAACGAAAACTGGAAGTCTCAACAGAGGATGTCCATTAATTGACAGATTGGGCTCTGTTTAATTTTCTAAAGAGTTGTTTAATAGAGAAGATGTGATCAGACTGATTTGGAGAACACATTCTCCGAAAATACTGTAAATATGTTGGGGGTTTACTTAATTTCAAAGCAGACACTTGTTTTCCTACTTGTACTCACACACACACACACACACACACACACACACAAATATATATTTTTGTACTAAGCTAATTTCAGCCATCAGTCCCACCAGGTAAAAGCAAAATGTTGAACTAAGGTGTATTAACTTCCGGAGGAAAGGATTCATCTTCTCAGCTGTGCCGATACTATTATGCAATGTAACCGTATTCAAGTTTACTTCCCTCTGAGTGACTATGTGACATGCGCAATGCAGCATTCTCGTCACCTTTGCACATGAAAACGCTGTGATGTATAACGTTGTATTTTTAAATGGGAGGGCTATAGCTATATTTTTTGTAATTCCTTTAATCTGTTCTTGTTGCCATGTGTCCTTTTGTAAAGTTTGCAACAATCCTCAATCAAGTCTATGGAAAAATTATTTATAAAGTGTATTTTTAATCATAAATTGTTCAAATTAAAACTTTTCTAAAACGTATTTCACATTTTCATTTGGCCAGTTCGGGCACTGTTGGGAGAAAATGAGAACCTCACTAGCCGGGGAGGCAGATCCTTGGTAACGACAGTAACTCCCAGGTTCCTTTAGATGTGCCACGTTTATAAAATGTTCCTACATTCCTTCCCCCTTTTGATCCTCCCTGTGGCTCTACTTCTCAGTGGTGAAAATGGCTTTGGAGAGATTGTTGCTCTGCCACAGACACCCTGCCCAGTCTCCTGGGCTTTTTCCCCTGTGCCTGGGGAGATTAGACATGAAAGACAAGAGCAGGGGCACTCCCTGTGCGCCTTATCCTCCCGACCAGCATCCGACCCCATCTCCTGCCATCTACAGAAGAGGGGCGGCAGTTCCAGGCCTCCCACCACCCTTTCCAAAGAGCCAGGCTTCGGGGATGGGAAAGCAGCAGCAGGGATTCTAATCTACTCAAGGAAATACCACACTAAACCCCCATGAGCTCCAAGAGAAGGAATGAGCTACAAGGGGTTAAGCATGCATCTTCTTGACCCCCTTTTATGGGAGGAACTGCACTTTCACAGTTGACACAGGCCTTCACTGGTCAGGGTCTTAAAGGATCATCATGCTATCAATTTCCTATATATTTCCTTATGCTAGCCACTGTGCTATATATTTTAAAGGCATTGTCTCCATACGCTAAAACCATGAGTTTACCGAGGCTGACGGGTTAAAGCAGCAAGTCCAGAATCACACTGCTAGAATATGGAATGACTCAAGTGTCCCAGTCTTCTTTATCTGTCACCCATCTGCTAACACACGCCTGCCTAGGTGCTGTAGTAGGAACCACGCACACTGGGGGTAATCTAAGATCATCCCTCCCAAATATACATGTTTTGTTTGCACAACCAAGTATAGCTAGGAGCAGATTTTCTTTTTTTCTTTTTTTTTTTTAATGTTTTTTTATTATATTATGTTAGTCACCATACAGTACATCCCTGGTTTCTGATGTAAAGTTCGATGATTCATTAGTTGTGTATAACACCCAGTGCACCATGCAATACATGCCTTCCTTGCTACCCATCACCGGTCTATCCCATTCCCCCACCCCCCTCCCCTCTGAGGCCCTCAGTTTGTTTCTCATAGTCCATAGTCTCTCATGTTTCATTCCCCCTTCTGATTACCCCCCCTTTCTTTACCCTTTCTTCCCCTTCCGATCTTCCTAGTTAGGAGCAGATTTTCACATTGACCTGGAGACTCCCCTTCCTTCACCCTAGAGAACCAATATGAGCTATTTCTTCCAAAGTACCTCTGCCCTTGCTTTTATCCATGTGAATGGTTCCCGATATAGGAGATAGTGCCTGCCTTTAAGGTGCTTATAATATAGCAGAGGAAGACCGTATGTATGCACGCATCAATGAAGAAAGCAGTTCCATGCAGTAAGGAGATGGTAACTTGCCAGATGGTAAATACTGGCAAACGATACAGTTCAGTGGAGGCCACTAGATTCAACTACACACAGACAACAGAGAGAAACCAACCCAGTCATGGTAGCTCTGAGGCAATGAAGTGCCTTACGTCCCCTCCCCCGCCCCTAAAGCTGAGCCAGAAAGATTGGAGGCCAAGATGTTATTCTGCTCACCCCCACATCGGTTCACATGAAGATGTACCTTCCCAGCACTGAGGTTTGGGGAAATCAGATGCACAGAACGAGCTATGTTCGACTTCAAGACAGCTCTGGGGATCGTCCCACTCAGTTCTTCCAATCGGACAGATTCATAAGGTTGCCCTCAAATCCCCATTTTCTGGTGTTCATGCCCTTGTGTGATCCCCTCCCCTTGAGTGTGGGTGGGACCTACATCTTCCTTCTAACCAATAGGCTACAGTAAAGGGGATGGTGTATGTGTGATCATATGTCCATGGTTATGTGCCTACGTCCCATAAGATTGTAGTGTGACCCAGTTAGGGGAACCCAACACAGCAAGGGATTGTGGGCAGTGTTCTTGGAGCTGAGGGGAGACTGCAGCTAAAACTAAGAAGAAAATGAAATCCTCAGTCCTACCTAGAGCCGCACAGAACTGAATTCTGCCAACAATCTGAGTGAGCTTGCACGTGGATTTTTCCCCAGTCAGGCCTCAGATGAGATTGCAACTCCAAATGACATCTTGATCGCAGCCGTAGGAGACCCCAAGCAGAGAACCCAGCTAAGCGGCTCCTGGGCTCCTGACCCACAGAAACTGTGAGATGGTAAATCTGTGTTGTTTCAAGATGCTGTTTGTGGTAACATGTCATACGGCAATAGATAAAGAATACAACCACTATTACACAGTGATGTCATCAGAAGTGGGACAACTAATAACCCACTGGTTCTCCTAATTGTCTTCTTCCAGTTTGTCTTATTGTTCATTGGTTTTATAAACATTCATAGAAGCAGACAGTGCGGGGACATGGCAACCTGAAAGGCTTTCATGGGACAAGCACTGTCCATTCATTTTATTTTATTTTTTTTTAAAGATTTTATTTATTTATTTGACAGAGATAGAGACAGCCAGTGAGAGAGGGAACACAAGCAGGGGGAGTGGGAGAGGAAGAAGCAGGCTCACAGCAGGGGAGCCTGATGGGGCTCGATCCCATAATGCCGGGATCACGCCCTGAGCCGAAGGCAGACGCTTAACCGCTGTGCCACCCAGGTGCCCCTGTCCATTCATTTTAAAGCAGGAAAGGACTTTCAAGATGCCGAGTAACAGCACAGTAGTGGATGGTCATCTGCCCCGCTTGCAATTTCTTTTCCTCAGCAGCCTCCTGATTTCCTCTTAAGGAATTACTGGGGGCCCTACCCATATCTAGCAAGAGTGAGCGTGTCACCCAGCCTCAGCCTACCTCCTGGGATTTGATGTGCCATTTCACCCTAGCAGGGACCTCTCTTCCCATGCCATTCTGGCTGCAAGGCTATTGCTGGGGCTCCTGTGTCCCAGGTTCTGGAAAGGCCATGGCACCCGCTCCTCTTTGAGCCTGATTTTCAGTCATCCACTGATTCCATGGGCCTTTGGTGTCCTTCCAATAAGTTTCCTTGGCTTGAAGTCACCAATCATTTCCACGCCTGGTAACTAAAGGGCTCTTACCAATCACAGAGGGAACCCCAGAGCCAAGGCTTCCCAATTCCCAGAGCAGATAGTTCTCTGGGCCTGGTGGAGAAGTGAATGGATAAGGTGCTTATCTCACCAGCAATGCAAGCAACTCACCTATGTTCAAGTGACTGTGAAGTGCCATTTAAAATACCTAAAAGGGAACCAGCTGGGAGAAGAAATCCAAGGAACCCAGGAAACTGATAGAATTTGATACAAGAACATTCTTTTAAACTTGGCTTTGAAACAACTTCCCTCAGCCCTGTCCTTTTCAAGCGATTAGTGTTCCTGCAGATAAAGCATAAAGAGATTTTCAGAACTTAAGCAGATAAGCTATCTGCACAATCCTATTAATTACAGAGAGGAGTGTGGGTTGACTGCAGATTCCCTACAGTGTGCAGCGCCCACTGGTAGTTGACAAATCTTGAGGGGCTAAAATAAGAGAAAATTGGAAGGAAAAGTGTCATCATTTTAGGTTAAAAACACTATCCATTTTTTTTTGCTTTTTTTTTTTAAATATTTTTATTTATTTATTTGACAGAGATAGAGACAGCCAGCGAGAGAGGGAAGACAGCAGGGGGAGTGGGAGAGGAAGAAGCAGGCTCACAACAGAGGAGCCTGATGTGGGGCTCGATCCCATAACGCCAGTATCACGCCCTGAGCCGAAGGCAGACGCTTAACCGCTGTGCCACCCAGGCGCCCCGAAAAAACACTATCCATTTTTTAAAAGATTTTATTTATTTATTTGACAGAGAGAGAGAGAGAGCACAAGTAGGGGAAGCCGCAGGCCGAGGGAGAGGGAGAAGCAGGCTGCCTGCTCAGCAGGGAGTCCGATTGCAGGGCTTGATCCCAAGACCCTGGGATCATGACCTGAGCCAAAGGCATATGACTGAGCCACCCAGATGCCCCCAAAAAGCTACCCATTTTTAAATAAACTTATAAAGAAGTGATTTTACATCTCAGTGGGCTATTTGAGTACATTCAGGTCAATTATTTGCTCAATCAGATCAGTAACTAAATGAGGACCTGTCATAATGGCCAACAATTTGTAGGAAAATACAGGTAGGGAGTATATTATCAGTGTCCGCCAACGGTCGAGTAATTAACTGCATTTTTGAAAGGCTACTGGAGAATCTTCCATATTCCATGAGTTAGGCTCAGAGTCTGATTTGCCCTGTATAAACCGAATACTATTTAAAAAGTATTTTTCCCAGTTTTACTATTCACCTTGCACTGTGTTATACAAAACAATGCCTATTATTCTACTTTGGATAAGAAATGATCCTCTGTGTGTGAATCTTCTAGAAGTTTACACTGAATGAAAACTTCTAGTTACTATTGACTAAAATCTTTCTAAAATGACACTGTAGCCCCCTAGATTCCTAAATAGAGTACTCAGATTTTTCATGTTTCAGAAACTTATGAGCACTGTTGTTTTGTTAAATTCAAAGTCAACCAACAATGTAGACCATCTATGATACAGTAATATCCTTGGGGGCTTTTTGACAAGTAAGTCCATACACTCCGGAAATAAATGGCTCCAGAGTATTATGCCTTTCGAGCTCTATTTTTATGGTTCTCTGTCTCCAACTTCGATATCAGCTTTCGTTTGCCTCTTCCCTCTACCCTCATGATAAAGCTCTTTTATAACCCAGAAAAACTGGAGGATTCCAGGGGAACTGAGGTCACCACACTCACTTTTAGAAACCATTCCAAGTTGATAGATTTCTAACTACTTAAGGAATGCTCTATCTTTCTCCTGGGGGGTGAAGGCCATGAGCTTCATCTCGGGTGTCCCCCTTGCCAATCCATTGTCTTTCTCACTGTCCACACAAATCCAAACCAGTTGATACTGAGAATCTGGGACCATGAGGGAATGTCAGGAATGTTAAATATAAATTATCTATATTCATTATCAAAATCCAGCACTTAGACAATAAGGGCATTTCTGCAGGAAGATATTCTTAAGAAATAAGACATGTCCTAGATGCACTAGGGGAAGGAGTGGGACTCAAGAGCTCAAAGGAATCATTTTTATTAAGTATCTACTATTATACCTACTTCAGAACAATACCATCAGGTGGTTACTACTGGTCCCTTTTTACAAATGAGGAAGCTAATTGCAGAAAGCAGGAAGAACGCGTTCCAGTCCCAGCCTAAGGGTGCAGAGCCAGTATGGACATGCCGATCTGCCTGGCAACAGCACTGCATTGATTCCAGAATACCACACTCCTGAGTGCCACCATACTAAAGCTGTCACGCATTTCCAGACTGTAGTAAGACGGGCTCGTTCCAGAATATTCATTGGCCAATGAGAACAGAGCTTCAAGAGCATTACTCCTGAGGTGTCTCTCTTTTTCAGGCTTCCACCTGTAAGGATTTATACTGTACTGATTTATGTAAGCCAGAAGAACATTTCCCAAAAACCCCTTCATGTTCTGGTTGTGCTTTTGAGTTGGCCAACAGATGAATGCTTGGTTTCTCCAACTTGCCCTTTCAAACCTTTACTTCCCCAGCTCCTCCTACAATTGCATATGGTCTAGTTCTGATAAGACATCCCTTACATCACAACTCATCATGGTTCTGCTTCCCCGATTAAACCCTGCCTACGCAGGTAGCACTTTGGGGGAGGAAACGGGGTGGGGGATGTTCCAGAGGTGGCCAGGGGCTGTCTGTTTCCCAGTGCCCAGAGAACAGGCTAGGCTGGCAAGTTGGCACTTTACAAGCTGTGGATCATTTTGGTTGCCAATAATTTCACAGCCACAAATCTAGGAGCTGAACCATTTTTAGGTCATAGTGCCCTTTACAAATGCATTGCATGAACTCAGCCACTGCTCAGTACAGCTGACTGACTCAGCTCAGTGATGATGCCAGGACACTCTGCATCCAAGGACTCACCTGACTCAGCTCAGTCAGACAGAAAATGCATGGCCGGGGAGCCAAAGGCTGGCTTCTAGTCCCAGCTCGGACCCCCCCGAACAAGACACTTCACTTCTCAGGTCTGGTTTCTTCTTTCATAGATGGGAGCCCAAGGAAACAACTTCTGAGGTCCTTTAGAAATAAATTTGCTTGAAAAGCAAATTTAAACTCACCAGTGATTCCTAGCACATAAGAAGAAACTGCCCTCGACCGAAAGAATTTTGTCAAATGCATGGGAAAGGATTAATCCTAGGGAGGAAAAGAGGCTCTAATCTAAACCACTAATCCTCAGACTTGAGTATATCCCGTATTCTTCCTGGCTAAAATCAAATAAAGCAGAGTTTGAATTTATTGCTGCTATTATTCCAAGAAGTTGTAATTTCCACAAATTTCCACAAAAGACTAATCTTACAGGCTGGGAGTCCATTTGGTCTGTTGGTTTTAATATCTGGATTTTGCATAAATATAGATATAGATATCTATATCTATATAGATATAGATATAGATATCTATATCTATATCTATATATATCGGCTCTGTGACATTATTTGAGATGTCCTGTGTCATCTATAGTTTCAGTTAAGAACTTGAGGGAAGTGAACAGATGGGCAACTCACTTAACAAGCAGTTTCATGAATGGAATATTCTGAATATAGAGCTTGGGCGTGTCTGGGCTGGAAAGAAACTTAGAGGTCATCTCATCCAGAGGTACCCAAACTTCCAGCGTGGACCCCCACTTCGGGCCCCTAAACAGGTGCCAAGTTGGCTATATCAGAAACCCAGAAGCATCTTCTATAGATTTTTGGGTTTCCTATCCTCAGAGATGAGTCTGGGGTAGGGCCCTGGCATCACTGGGTTTTTTAAGTTTCCCAGTTAATTCAAATTGGTTGCTAGGGTTGAGAATAACAATCTGGAAGAATCTTCGGCCGATATTTAAATTGTCATTACAGAACTTCTGGTATGAATCAAGACAGAGTAAAACCATGACAATAGTAAAACTATTTCTCCCATTGATTATAAATAAAACCTCTGGACAGAATACAAAAGCAATTAGCTGAGGACTCTGAAAAGTAAACAGTAGAAAATAGATTGAGAGGGGAAGTCAAAACTTGAAGAACAACTCGTATGGTAATGAACTTACTCGATTTTTCTTTCCTTCTTTATTTCTTGGCTTTAGTCAGAGGGTGGGCTGAGGCCTGGAACTGAGCCACAGCATGACAGCAAAAAATCTGAGAGGTGCCCCCTTTTCCAGCCACAGGATCAGGAAAAGGGGTCCCTTAATCTAAAGATGGGGAGAATCCCTTTAATTTTTCAATTTTTATTCTTCTTTTTCCCCTCCCAGTCCTAGTCCTAAAGTGGCATTGTCATGGCAATGGCCTCACTAGCATGGGTACCTAAAACCCTATGACACCCATCCCTCAGTGCACAGGGATTGGAAAAAGGAGTCTCAAGGGTCCAGAGAGTATGGGATTCTGATGATTTTCTTCTCTTTTTTCTCTTCAGGTTGTCCTGAGGCACCTCAGGGGCTCCAAATTGTGTCCAAGGGCATGAGCTCAAATTCTGAGAGAAATGCTGGCTTTCTAGTCACAGGGCTAGGAAAAAGGGCCCCTGGGAGCCAGAGAGTGTCAGGGAAATTCCCAGGATGAGAAACGTAGAGAAGGAAATCCCTTAATTTTCTAGATGAACAGCCATTAGTCTCAGATTCACCCCTAAATTATGCGTGCACAAAACAGACTTAAACAAGAATAGGGAAGGCTTTGAGAACCAAATGATGATAGAAATCATTGCCCAAGTAACAGATTAACACCTGAATGAGGGATATGTTGGGCAGACACACACAGCACAGCAGAAGCTTTGAAAACTGAACAATTGACATCAGAACCACCACTCTCAGAAGGCAAGACACAATTTGAGCTATGCGCAAAACCAGGTACGCTGCCCGCTAAAATAAATAATTAATGTAAAAATTAATGCTCTCCAGAGGATTTTAATAGAACCCAGAGTCTCATGACATAATGTTCAAAATTCCAGGGTACAATCCAAAATTACTTGACTTACAAAGAAACAAAAACAAAGAAAAGTGAAAAATCTGCTCAGTTTTCAAAAGAAGAGATAACCGACAGATGCCAAACCCAAGATGATCTCGGAGTTAGAATTACAAAGATTTTAAAGTGACTATTTTAACCATGCTCCATGAGGTAAAGGTAGACACTCTTGAAATGAACAGAAATATAGATGTTCTGACCAGAAAAATAGAAACTATAAGTAAGAACAAAGCAGAAACTTTAGATCTTAAAAATACAGTTTCTGAAATAAAAAGGAATTCATTGGATGGGCTCAATAGCACACACACACACAAAAATGAACATTCTCCAGAGAGTTTAGTAAGACCAAGAATCAATAGAGAGTCCAGAAACAGACCCATGCAAATACAGTCAATTGTTGTTGTTGTTGCTGTTTTGACAAAGTGCAAAGGGACTTCGATGGAAAAGGAACAGTCATTTCAGCAAATAGTGCTAATGCAGTTGGACATCCATAGCCACACAAAAGTAAACACCAACATACCCCTCACACCTTATTCAAAAATAAACTCAACATGGGTAGTATGCCTGAATGTAAAAGTAAACTGATCAAACATTTAAAAGAAAACATAGGAGAAAATCTTTGTTACATTGAGTGAGGCAAAAAGTTATTGGATACAACCCTGAAAGCATGATTCATGAAAAACAAATATTTTTTTTTACTTTTATTTATTTATATTTTTAAGTAATCTCTACACTCAACGTGGGGCTCAAACTCACAAACCCAAGATCAAGAGTCACATGTTCTACCAACTGAGCCAGCCAGGCACCCCGAAAGACAAAATTATAAAATAGGACTCCAACAAAATGAAAAATGTGTACCCATAAAGAGTCTTTAAAAATATTTTTTAAATGAAAAGACCAGTCACAGGCTGGCAAAAATATTTGCAGATTACACATCTAACAAAGCACTGGTATGCTGTGTATATAAAAAGTTATCAAAAATCAACAATTAAAAAAATCCAGTTCTTTTTTTATTTTTATTTATTTTTTTAAGTAATCTCTACACCCAGCATGATGTTTGAACTCATGGCCCTGAGATCAAGAGTCACATGTTCCACTGACTGAGCCAGTGGGCACCCCAGAAAGATCTGATTTTTTTTAAGCGAGCAAAAGATTTGAAAAGTCAGTTTACTATAGAAAATACATGGATGGCACACAAAAAGATTCTCAACATCATTGTTCATTGAAGAAATGCAAATTTAAACCACACTAAAATACCACTATTAGAATGGCTCAAATTTTCAAAGCAAAAAATTGATCATGTCAAATGCTGGTGAGGGTGCAGAGCAACTGGAACTCTCATTCACTGCTGATGGGAATGCACAATGGTCCACACGCTTTGGAAAACAAATTGATAGTTTCTTATAAAATGAGACATGGACTTACCTTATGATCCACAAATTCCACTCTGAAGTATTTACTTCAAAAAATGAAGTTATGTTCACATAAAAACCTTTATATTAATGCTTGTAGCATATTTATTCCTATTCACTCAAAACTAGAAACAACCCAAATATTCTTGGCATTTATCCTTCGTGGTGTTCTCCAAGCTTCCTAGATCTGTGGTTTGGTGTCTGACATTAATTTGGGGGGAATTCTGTCATTATTCTTTCAAATATTTCTTCTGTTCCTTTCTCTCTTCTCCAGGTATTCTCATCATGCGTACATTACAGCTTTTGTAGTTGTCCCACAGTTCTTGGGTATTCTGTTCCACTTTTTTCAGTCGTTTTTCTCTTTGCTTTTTAGTTTTGGAAATTTCTATTGATATATCCTCATGCTCACTGATTCTTTCCTCCGTGTGTCCAGCCTACTAATGAACCCACCAAAGGTATTCTTTATTTCTTTACAGTATATATGATTTCTAGCATTTCGTTGAGTGTGTGTGTGTGTATATATACGTATATATATGAATACTACTCAGCCATCAAAAAAACAAAATCTTGCCATTTGCAACGACATGGATGGAACCAGACGGTATTATGCTAAGCAAAATAAGTCAATTGGAGAAAGACAATTATTGTATGATTTCACTCATATGTGGAATTTAGGAAACAAAACAAAGGAGCATAGGGGAAGGCAGGAAAAAATAAAACAAGACAAAATCCGAGAGACAAACCATAAGAGACTCTTAATCACAGGAAACACACTGAGGGTCACTGGAGGGGAGGGGAATAGGGGATGGAGTAACTGGGTGATGGATATTAAGGAGGGCACATGACGTAATGAGCATTGGGTATTACATAAGACTGATGAATCACCAAACTCTACTCTGGAACTAATAATACTCTACATGTTAATTAATTGAATTTAAATTTTAAAAAATGAAAAAAAAAAGCATTTCCATCTCCCTGCTTGTACTATCTATCTGTTCTTGCATATTGTTTACTCTTTCCATGAAAGCTCTTAGCATATTTACCATAGTTATTTTAAATTCCTGGACAGATAATTCCAACACCTTTGCCATATTTGACTCTTCAAACTCACTTTTTTGCCTATTGAAATGTCTTCGAATTTTTTCTTGAAAGCTGGACATGATATACTGGGTAAAGGAAACCCAGTACTGGTTTACATGGATGTTTCTCTTCCCGTAAATTGTGATTCTCTCTATCCACCTGACTGGGTCTCCAGTTTTGGGGGCAGCAGTTTGTCCTGTGATCTCGATTCTCTAATGGATCTAAGAAAAGTTGTGGATTTTCAGTTTGTTCTTTTTATTAGCTGTTAGAATGAAGTGATGACTTCCAAACTCCTTGCATGCTGTGCTAGAAATCAGAAGTCCCTCAAATATTCTTCAACTATGTATGGACACTATGGTAGATCTCTACAATGGAATATTATTCAGCAATAAAAAAGAACAAACCACAGATGAGTCAACAACATGAATGAATCTCAAGCACATTCTGCAAAGTGAAAGAAACTTGACTCAAAAAGCTGGATACGGTGTAATTCCATTTATATGACTTACTCAAATAGGGCAAAACTATAGAGATAGAGAATAAATAGGTGGTTGCCACTGGTTAAGGATGGAAGTGGATCTGACTAGAAAGGGGAAGCACAAAAGAACTGGGTGGGGGATGGTGGAATTCTTCTGTATCTTCATTGTGGTAGTGGTTATGTGAGTCTATGCATTTTTCAGAATTCACAAAACTATACAATAAAAAGTATACAAATTTCAAATAATTTTTTTAATTGCCATTACAACACTCCATCTGAGTTGCTTCCTAACTCTCGTTAAAGATTTCCTGTGATGGGGAATTTACTCTTTTCAGAGACCACTGATGCTATTATTACAGAGCCTCCCTATCACTGTGCTGTGAAAGGGTCACAGGTGGCCAAGCTATTAAATACCTCGGTTCTCAGGCATACAGGAGTCATTGGACTACTCTTATCCATGGTAGGCTGTAAAATTCTTCCATTTTCTATTATTGCCATAAAGTGAAAAAGGATGCACTATGTTACTAGATAACTCAGATTTTCTTTTACATTAAAACAATATCAGCCTATCTGCACAGTATACCCTTATTTGTCCTAATTTTGCCCTTTCTTGGGCAAAATTTATTCCTTCCTTATAAATCAGCTATTTGAAGATTTACTATCCATTTTCATATTCCCACCATCACCAACTCTTCTCTGAGTAAATGTGTCTGGTTCTTTGAGATGTTCCTCACATGGCATGTTTTCAAGATTCTTTTTGTCCCCTGAAACATGATCTTTATGTTCAATATTTCTTCTCAGTCTCCAGAATAAAAAATGATATTTAATGTTCAGCTATCTTAGGATCTACAAAGAAAACATTCTTACTGAGAATGGTCCCATGATTTCTGCCTTCACACATCCAACAGAGAATGTATAATGCACTCTTTCTTTGAAGACTGAAAATATTACAGGGTCTCGTGCTCCCCAAGTTCTGTGGTCTAACTGAACTGCCTCTATACCCTCTGAGAGTTCTTGGAGCTCTTCCAAATCCTAGTGTTTGGGGACAACCCAACAGAAGGAATTCATAGACTTAAAATATCACCAAACAAGTCAACAATAACTACAACACAACCACCCACACCATATCTCAGCATCTATAAAAAGATCCACAGTTGTCACACCATATACTTGGCCCCCTCCAGCAATATGTCATTCTGTGACTAGAGATCCTTACTGCCCTGACCACATTCTCTCAGCCACTCATGAGGCCAAGTCCTCCCATCTTCCAGGAAATAGGAGACGTTTCTTAGGTTCCAGCAAATCTGAGGAAATTGTTTGTCACTTATAAGGCCTTTCATCCTCTACTTTCAGGGGACAGACATTGCTGTAATGGTATGTCTCATCAGTAAGAAATAAATTTTATCTCCTGTGGGTTTACAGAACATTAGTTGAAATCTTTTGGTCAATGACCTCAGATGTGACAAAAACTGGTTTAAGAAATTGGGTTGAAGTCAGTCAACCTCAAGACATCCCCTCAATGGATATTTGAAACACATATTGCAAGTTATATCTCCAATTTGACCACAGAGGATGCTTCTAAATTCTATTTCTATTAATTCCTAAGTCAAGGAAATACAAGTAAAACAAAGCCTATTCCTATAGGCTAGAAAGAAATTTCTGGTTAAGTGGTATTTCCGCTAAAACAGTTTAAAAGTAGAATTTTGTTTAAGTGTGTCTATGAAAAATGAGAATAAGAGCTCTGTGAAAGACACTGACAAGAGAATGAGAAGACAAACCACAGACTGCGAGAAAATATTTACAAAAGACATCTGATAAAGGACTGTTATCCAAAATATACAAAGAACTCATAAAACAATAGGAAAATGAATAATTCAATTCGTATTGTTAGATGCTAAAAAGAAATGAGCTCTCAAGCTATGAAAAGAAATGGAGGAAACTTGACTGCATCTTACTAAATGAAAGAAGCTAATCATGAAAGGCTACATACTGTATGATTCTAACTATATGACTTTCCAGAAAGGCAAAACTATGAAGACAATAAAGAGGCGCCTGGGTGGCTTAGTCAGTTAAGCGTCTGACTTTGGCTCAGTGCATCTCGGGGTCCTGGGATCAAGTCCTGCATTGGGCTCTCCCTGCTCAGAGTGGGAAGTCTGCTTGTCCCTCTGTCCTTCCCCCTGCTCATGTTCTCTCTCTCTCTCTCAAATAAATAAATAAAATCTTAAAAAAAAAAAAACAACAACCTATGAAGACAATAAAAAAGATCAGTGGTTTCCTGAGGTTAGGGGACAAGGGGGAGATGAATAGACAGAGCACGGAGAATTTTTAGGGAATTGAACCTATTCTGTATGATACTTTCATGGTGGATATAGGTCATTACATATTTGTCAAAGCTCAGAGAATGTAAAACACCAACGGTGAACCCTAATGTAAACTACGGAATCTGGGCGATAACGATGTGCCGGTGTAGGTTCCACTGTCACAAAGGTACCCCTCTGGTGCAGCATACTGATATTGGGGGAGGCTGTGCATGTGTAGGGGCAGGGGGTATATGGGAACTCTCTGTACCTTCTGCTCAATTTTGCTGTAAACCTAAAATTGATTTTTAAAAAATAAAGCTTATTTTAAAAAATGGGTAGAACAGCATTTCAGGATATTGGGGGGGCTTTTGGGTTATACAAAAGGAAATTGTCACAGCATCTAGCAGGAGCCAGGAACACAGCTGCACTCCCCATCCTGAAGATTTCCCAATCTCTTTATACTTGTGACCTATTAAGGAACGCCTTCCCTAAAAACCTGAGTTTTAAACTCAACATCCAAGTACCTTCTCCATCCTCTGCAAACCAGCTTCATGTATGACTTGACCACTTTATTCTCGCCTGCATCTTTCTGAACCCAAGATTAGGTCAACTCATGTTTCTGAGGTCTTTTAGCCTGATGCATGGTCTTTCAACTTTAAAGGGATGGAACCCTGATGGCTTAGCAGTAAGGAGTTTTTCATTTGTTGTTTTTGCTTTTATTTTTTATTTTTTAAAACAATTATTTATTTATTTGAGAGAGTGTCTGTGAGTGCAGGGAGGGGCAGAGGAAGATCTTCAAGCAGACACCTTGATAAGCGTGGAGCCAGACCTGGAGCTCGATTCCAGAACCCTGAGATCATGACCTGAGCTTAAATCCAGAGGTGGATTCTTGACGGACTGAGCCACCCAGGTGCCCCTATTTTGGATTATTTCTAACATCTAAATTTTATGTAATGGGGCCAGAGTCAGGTAAAAGTGTTTTTATGACAACGTAGAATATCTACTCTTATTGCTAAGGAACCCTCACACTCGAAGGGAAATAAAGACTTGGTTTTCCTAACTAGAAAATAAGAATCATCAAATTTTAGAATTAGAATATAGCTTGAAAGTCATTTTGCTCAGCATGAACATTTCACAAATAAAGAAGTCAGAAAGGGGAACTGACCTGTCAAAGGGCACACAGCAGTTAACAGCAGAGTTGAGACTAGCAAGAAGCCTGCGTCTATCCATTCCAACCCGCTGCTGTTTCTACTTTAGGCACAGCGTGAACGTTTTGCGGAAAGTCAATAAAAAGCTTCCAACTATTCTAAAAATGCCTCCAATCCTTATTTTTAAATTTTAGACGGAGTGGACATAAGTGGAAATAAGTGATTTCTTCTTGCTGAATTTGTGCTTTCTCTTCTCCTGCTTATTCCAGATCTGATAGAAATTTAGCCCTTGTGAGATCTCTCAAAACCGCTCAGTTATATAAATAAATTCAACCCCAAATTTTCAAACGCCTACTGGGTGCCAACACCGAGGACACAAAAATAAATAAGACACTCTCTGCTCCCTTAAGGAGTCCGCCAGCTCATAAGCCAAAAGGACACATGAACAACTGGCCGGAGTTCCTTGTAATGAGAAGCGTGAAGTGTTTGCGGGGCCAGCACAGAGAATGGAAAGGGGTGGGTGTGGAGGCCTGCACTGAAGAGACAGCATTTGACCTGCTTCTGAAAGGATAAGGAAGATCCCCCCCAGAGGGGGCAGGTTAAGGAGTCGGAGGACATTCCAGGCAGAGGACAGAACATGAGCAAAGCAGAGAGGCATGAAAGTGCTGGCTATTTTTGGAGAACGGTGATTAGATTGGAGAGGCTGGAAGATAGGATAAAGGAAAGTGGGGTGGTGGGAGAAAAAGGTGGAAAGTTAATTGGGGCAAGATGAAGAAGCTTGAATGCCATGTCAAAATTGTTTAACATGATCTCGTCGTAACGGGACGCTAACGGCAGTCTTCAGGTTCAAGGTGCCATCACCAGATGTGCTAGCAGCGTGAGAGATGGAAAAGAGGAGGAGAAATCTACGTGGTTGGAGCCTCCTGAAAAAGTCTAGGCAGGAACATCTGAACCTGGGCAAGAAGAGGAGCAGAGATTAAAAAAAGGGGGGGGCTGGATTCAAAAGCATTGTTTAAATATCTGTTGTTGACCCAGGTGAACAGTCATAGACTCTACTCAGCCCATGGAAATATCTCCTAAGAAGACAATCCCATTGATCCTCTTCTGAACCTCGGTGAGTTGATTCACGTTTGTCAATTTGCTGGCCCTGCGATTCCCACTTCAGGAGCTGGTACTGTTTCTGGCTTTGTACTCCCTGAATAACAAACGTAGGAACAGCGCCGACTGAACCCAAGGGACCACTGATGTAAAGCCCTGCCAATCTCTCAGTGCAGGATGAAGCTGAGTCAGTACTTGGGCTATGGAGGTGCTCATCAGACCTGCGGTGATTCTCAGACCTACGGTGTCCTCTCTTCCAACTACACAGAGCCAACGGCATCAGTTAAAATTTCCCTCAGAGCATCAGCTCTAGAGTAGAGAACCTGGTTCAGGTCTTGACTTTGCCATATACTATGTGTGACCTAACCCCTCAAGCTGCGGTCTTCATCTGGAAAGTGGGATAATAATACCTATATCCTCCCACTGCTTGCAAGAGAGACAGAAACAGAGAGAGAGAGAGGGACAGAGAGAGAGAGGAAAGAGATCACCCCCAAGAGAATCAAACACATGGTAGTGCTTTTAAGCTGAAAAGTATTACGTTGGGAACAGTCACTACTATAATCAGCAAGTGATAAATGGCTATAAAAACAAGACGACCAACAAAAAAAATCTGGATGATGCAAGTAAATCAAGTATTTGTTTCACTAAATCTGACTTCATTTCAGTGAGGTTGGTAATATTTGTTTTTTTTTTCCTCTCTCGGGGAAAAAAAGAACCATTTTGACGCGCTCAAGTATTGCTTTGCCCATTTCTTTGCCTTTCATGGATGGGACACATGGCCAGGAGCAGCCTTTGAATGATAGTTTAAAATTAATTCTGTCTTTGAAATAGGAGCCAACAACAAATGTCAGACCAGTGGTGCATAGAAATAGTGAAAAGCCCTAGTTGCTCCAAGAATGTGGCTGACATTGAATACATTATGGTCCAATTATGTTTCTTTTCAAAGTAGTTTGGGTGAAGCAGATGAAAGCGAAGACTCCCAGGCCCATAATTTCTTCCACAGTGTATTCTCTCTTTGTGTGGCATGGTTCAGAGCAGGGGCTCCCGAAGGGGAAGGCGGGCCAGGGGACGTGCAAAATACTACTGGAGTATGAGAAAAAGAAACAGAACTTTCATTACATTTATTATTATCTTTTTTAGTGTGTAGTTGGAAATATGTTTCATAGGTACATATTATTACAGGAATATACATAATAATTTATAAATAAATATATGCATATGCATACATACACATATTTATTTATTTGTCAGTGTATGTGTGCACATGGGTGTGTGTTGCTCAAACTTGTTTACTGAGGCACCAAGATCAAACAAATTTGGGAACCATTACTATAGAAGGGTTTTGGACTTAGGTCTCGGTTTAAATTTCCCTGTCTCCTCAGTGATCTGTATTTCCCCATGACTTACCAGCTTTTAGTCATTCTAGAGGAAAGAAGAGTAGGAAACAGTAGATTCTAGTCCTGACATTGCCATTGACTCATTGTTGACTCCACTGTGCAGCGTGGGGGCAGTCACTTAGCTTTCATCAGCTGCACCTACTTCCTTCCTCACTCAGACGATGGGTATAACAACACCTCCTTTACAAAGTTCTTGAGAGGATTAAATAGGATAATGTTCATTTGATTGGGGGTATAAAGGTAGTGTTTTAATATTGCCCCCATTGTCCCACCTCACTCTCTTGCCTGGTCTTCTTCATGTCCTATGCTTTGCAATGGCTTACTCATTTATGGTTATTCTGGGGGAACAATGGGGCAGAAACAGTGGGTCCTAGTCCTAACATTACCATACATTTACTGCTAAGTTAACATTCAGCTAATATTGACTGAGCGCCCTGCTATGTGTCTAACACATACTTAATATTATCTATTCTTCACAGAATCCAAAAGAAATGTGCTTCATTTTTCCAACGAAGAAACTCTAGAGAACTGCTATCCAATAGAACTTCCTTTTTTTTTTTAAAAAAAAGATTTTATTTATTTGACAGAGAGAGACAGCCAGCGAGAGAGGGAACACAAGCAGGGGGAGTGGGAGAGGAAGAAGCAGGCTCATAGTGGAGGAGCCTGATGTGGGGCTCGATCCCTTAACGCCGGGATCACGCCCTGAGCCGAAGGCAGACACTTAACGACTGCGCCACCCAGGCGCCCTTCCAATAGAACTTCTATAATGATGGAAACATGCTATATCTATGCTGTCGATGTGTAGGCACTAGCCATATATGGGTATTGAACACTTGGAATATGGATACTGTGACTGAGGAATTCAACTGCTGATTTCATTTTAAGTAATTTCAATTTAGGGGCGCCTGGATGGCTCAGTAGGTTAAGTGTCTGCCTTCAGCCCAGGTCATGATCCCAGGGTCCTGGGATCAAGCCCCACGTCCAGCTCCCTGCTCAGCAGGGGTCTGCTTCTCCCTCTCAACTTTCCCCTCCACCCTCCACTCATGCTCTCTCTCTCTCTCTCAAATGAATAATTTTTTAAAAAATCTTTTTAAAAAAAAGTAATTTCAATTTAAATAGCCACATGTGACTATGGGCTACTATATCGTACAGTACAACTCTAGAGATTGCTGAACCTGCATTCAAGTATAAGGCAAAATTAAGACTGTTATGGGATGAATTGTGTCTCCAAATTCCTATGCTGAAGTCCCAACCTCCAGTACCTCAGAATGTGACTATATTTGAAGGTAGAGTCTTTAAAAATAAAATGAGATTATATGAGCGGGCCCTAGTCAAATATGATTGGTGTTCTTATAAGAAGAGGAGATTGGGACAGAGACACACACGGGGTGAGACCATGGGTGCATGTGGAGAAGATGACCACCTACAACCCAAAGGGAGAGATCACATAAGAAAGCAACCTTGCTGATACCTTCATCTTGGACTTCAAGCCTCCAGGACTGTGAAAAAATAAATTTCTGTTGTTTAAGCCACCCAGCGTATGGTATTTGTTAAAGCAGCTCTAGCAATCTAATACAAAGGGCTTTTCAATTACGTGAGAATTTACTTCATTTACAACAGATTTCCTCAACGAATTCATCAAGAATGCATTCTATCACGCACATACTCACAGAATTAAAATGGAAGATACAAAAAATATACAAGAAACAGTAGTTGAATGAAGAAAGCAGTAATATTTATAATTAGTTTTAAACAACTACTGAGGCATAATGAACAAAACTAATTACAACCTGGAAGTAAAATCCCAAATGATTTACACATGGGATATGGTGAGCAGGTATGTAAGTACAAGGCCAATGTGAAAGGAGAGGGTGAGGTGGTGATAGTGAAAGTGCGCTGAGATTCTTATAAGTTTCTCACCTCATGGGAAAAAACAGAATACAGCCAGAAAAAAAGAAACACTATAAAAATAAAACATAAAATAAGATCAAGGGGATAAGTTCATATACACCCAAAATCACAATAAATGTGAATGGGCTAAAATCTCCTTTTAAAAGATGACTCAAATTAGGTAAAACTAAAAATATTATCAGTTATTAACTCCGGGGAAAAAAGTAGGATTGTGGGAGGGCACTTTTACATGTTACCTTAAATATATCTTTCTTATTTAGTCTTTCACAATAAACATGCATTCCTGTATTATTTATGTAATTAAAAAATATTTTCTTGGGGGCGCCTGGGTGGCACAGCGGTTAAGAATCTGCCTTCGGCTCAGGGCGTGATCCCGGCATTCTGGGATCGAGCCCCACATCAGGCTCCTCCGCTATGAGCCTGCTTCTTCCTCTCCCCTCCCCCTGCTTGTGTTCCCTCTCTCGCTGGCTGTCTCTATCTCTGTCAAATAAATAAAATAAAATCTTTAAAAAAAATATTTTCTTTAATGGTTAGAAGTATTAGACTTAACCCCAGATTTTCTGGCTCTGGAAATAATTTGACTACATATATCGCACTTCCCCTTGAACAGATATCCCTTCTTTGGACCTTAATATCTGTATATATAAAATGAAAGTGGTGGGTCACACTTGTAACTTTTAAATTTTGCACAAAGAAGTATTTTATTTGTATTTATTTATTTATTTTAGATTTTATTTTTGAGTAATCTCTACACCCAACGTGGGGCTCAATCTCACAACCCCAAGATCAAGAGTCTCATGCTCTACTGACTGAGCCAATCAGGCACCCCCCCAAAGAAGTCTTTTATTTTATTTTATTAATTTTTTTAAAGATGTATTTATTCACTTGAGAGAGACAGAGCGAGCAGGGGAAGGGGCAGAGGGAGAGGCAAACAAGCAGACTCCCCGGCTAAAGGGGGAGCCCATGATGGGGTCCAATTCCAGGATCCCAAGATTATGACCTGAGCTGAAATCAAGAGTCAGTTGCCCAACTGACTGAGCCACCCAGGCGCCCCACCAAAGAAGTATTTTAGAAGCCCCCTTGGGGGATTCAGGACAAGGTTATGTGAGTGAGACTCTAAGGCCACCTACTTATCTCAAGCAATGAAGTTCTTCTTTTATCTGCTTTATATATTGATGTTCCATTTAAGATTATCAATAGAAAAAAGTATTATTATTATTCTAAAAAAAAAACCCACAAATGTTTGTAAGCTGCTATCTTAGAAGACTTCTAAAGTCCCTTCTAACTTTAACATTCTAGAGTACTTGGTCTTTCTCTATTTCTATGATGAATATTTTTACACATAAATGCAGATCAATGACATCTCATATGAGGTGGTGCTATGTCCATATTTACGAAATTACCCCAACCTTCTTTACGGTGAAATATTCAATCACGCAACCAACTGCTTTGTGAGCACGTAACTGAAGGGCTAATACGGCTGACTCGAAGGGCTGGATTTCACACACCTTTTGGCTGGATACTTCCTGCACCTACCTCAACATCCAGGTCAATGCTAGTATAAAGTGCCTTTGCCTGAGAGATGGATGACCTGAATTGCAATCTGGAAACTGCCAACTGCCTGGAACCCAGCCTGAGTTAGGTGCCTCAGTTTCCTTAGTGACAACATGAAGAATTAGTCTATTAAATCCTGAATTCCTTGTCACCTATCAAATTCTATAATTCATATGTGTCCTTGATGCTTGATCAAAGCCAAAAATATGAAAAGAAGAAGCCAAAAAGATGTACATATCAGGCAAAGAGAAATTAGGCCTCTAAAGAAAACATGGTTTCATAGAGGCTTATCAAGATTTGTCATAAATGCGACACACTGCCACGTTAAATTCTTAGGAAGAAAAAGATGATGAACATAGTAATTCAAAACTTTTGAGAGAAAACTCTTCTTTGTAGGATGGCGGGCTGTGGAGTGCCAGGATCCTGATGATTCACTGACCTTTTTCCCTCCAAGCTTCTTTGAAGAGATTATCTAAGTATCATTTCAGACACCCATCACTCTTATTTTTAGATCTGAGTTCTCTTCACGAGTGTCTGTGACCTGTGTCTCGGAGTTCCAGAGGGCTCCCAGATATGGCTCATGATTCATTTGTAGGTACCTTGCATTGATTTCCAGGAAGGTCAGGGGAGTAGGAGCCTGGAAGAATGATTTTCCATATACAATCCTTCTTTGCTCTTGTTCCTCTTCCGACCACTTGATCAGAAATTCACACTCCACAAATTGATCCCTTAGTGCCACAGGCAATTGGCAATTACAACAGAACCCAAGCCATATTGTTCTCTAAGGGCCTCACAGCTGGCGTGGTGGGGGGGACAAGACTCAGGGCTTTGGTCACAGGCTATTTTCAGCCTCTGATAGCAGTTGTGTTACTCATGTCTCATTCACCCTCTCCCCTCGGCCTCCCTCCCGCCCTTCCCTCCACCGGCCAATGCTAGGGACGGCCTCCATGTATTTAAAGAGGATAAGAGCCCCTGTACCCAGTTGAGCCGACAGAGACCACACAGGCAGGTACGTGGAGCAAAGCAGACATCTGGGCTGGGGGTGGGCTGGGGGTGGGCTGGCTTGGTGACGGAAGGGTCCCCAGAGTAAGGGTGTGTTTCGCGTCCCAGGTGCCAGTGTCCCCGCTGGTTGTATGTGAGGAGGCTCCCGCTGGTGTGGACCTAGCAGTTGTTTAAAAAAAACTCCTAAAAGGGGGATTAGCATTTGGGGGTTCAAGGGAAACTCACAGAGTAATGAGTAAGGGATAATGTTTGGCCTAAGACTATTTCCATGTTGGAATGTCTCCTAGTGTCTTAGTCAAAAGACACGATACCAGTCCTAGAACTACCACATAATGACTGGATGTGGAACTCAGGAAAACTTTTTGCCCTCGGGTCTCCTCTCTGACGCTCAGTATGGAAGCGGTGATATTTTTCTAAACAGTTACAAAGTGGTTGTTATAGATACAATACAGCTGAAGCCAGTTTTCCAATGCTCAAAATACAAGGCATTGTGCTATTCAAAAGGTGTGGGCAAATGACAGATTTCTATAGTTCACCATACCCTGCCTTGCACAGGGGAAACGCTCAATGAAATTTGCTGGTTTAAAATAGATTTTATATTCCAAGGATGTTCAGCAACAGGCTTGTTTCTAATAATTTAAAATTAATCAAAACCCCCAAAAAAGGACCCCCAAAAGACAGTGCTACACTGAAAAATCCATCAAAAGCTCTATTTAATGGGAGGAGAACTCCTTGTGGAGGGTGAGGGGCGATTCCCAGTGTTCCCTCCCGGTCTCAGTTAAGCATTTGAATGACAGGCATGAGTGTGACAGAGAATGAGAAGTGGTTTTAAGCAACGGTCTGAGTGGAGACGCTGCCCAAATTGCTGTTCCCATCCCTGTGCTGGGCCAGTGACATCCCCAAGAAGGAGGAGTCCGGTGACAGTCTGAGGAGCTTTGCCTCTCTGCAGTATGATTCAATGCAATTGAATGAGCCTGTGTTAACCATATTCTGTGTTGGGGCTGGGCCGGAGTGGGGGGAGAGGCAGCACTAAGGCAGGGAAGGGTGGGGAAATAGAGAGAGCCTGTGTCCTTGATTTACTTTTGGGACCAAAATCTCAATGCTGGGTACCTCCAACTCATCACAAAGTATATAAAACTGCTGTATGACCCAGAAAACGTACGGGATTCTTCTGACCTGGGTTTGGTTCCGTTCTGAACAAGGCGGTCATCAAAATGAGCCTGAGTATTGGCAGGGAGGGCAGTTTACCCCCAGGGCCCGGTGCTCCCTCTGGCCAGGCAGACAGGTGCTCGGCAGCCCAGGCACACAAGCCATCCATTAGAGATGGGGAGGGAGGCCAGGGGGCAGGGGAAGGAGACAGACAACAGACAGAGAGACAGAGACAGAGAGAAAGAGAAGGAAAGAGGGAGCGTGATCACTCAGCAGGCAAATAGCCATAATCCTCCTGAAAGAGGTGGAGACAGAACCTTGGAAGAACACAGACTCAGAAATCCTAGGAATCTGAAGAAGGTAATAGAAGAAAACAGCATCTGTCATTGAGATGGTTCAAACCCTAGCTCTGGACATCACTCAACTTCTCTGAGTTTCCATTTTCTGGACAATCGAATTCAGCTAAGGCCACGCATGCGAAAGGGATTTGTTAGCATCCAAGGAGATAAAGCACAGGAAGTACTTTGTAAAGCTGCATAAAACCGTACAAATATGCGGGGACTTTGAGAAAAGGCCCGGGCCGAGCCCGGTGGGCTGCAGGAGGATTTCCTGCTAAGCACAAGTGTAATGAAGAAAGTCCGGAGGTCAGAGTGGATAGCAAGGTGCCTGGGAGTTAGAAGATGATTAATTTGCTTGACAAGAGGAGGGACACAGACAGGGAATATAATACACAGGAAACACAACTCCCGCGGCAGGCAGACTTCCAGGTGTAAGCATGCTGCTCAGATGTCTGGGCATACCGTGCCAGGCTTGGGCTTCGTGGCCAGAGGGAAGTGTGATGGCTCCGAATGTGAAAAGCTGCAGTTATTCGTTGCAGTGAAGCAAAGCAGGAGGGGAGGCAGTGATGGTCATGAAGGCCACGGGGTACGGGAGCCTTTCTGAGCCTCAGTGTGGACCTCATCGTGGGAAAGGATTGAGCGCAATTTGTGGCTTGTTTACTGCCCTGTGCTGGCGTGCGACAATCTTCGTTTATTTGACTGTCCCGTGAGAGGTCATTCTTCAGAGGAAGAAATGAAAGCTCAAGGAAGCAGTGTAATTACTCAGGGTCACGTGGCGAGAAAGTGGCAGAGCCAGGATCTAAACCAGGGCGCAGCGTGCTCTTGAAAAACACATGGTAAGGGCCAACATAGAATAAAGTGAGTTTCTGAAAGTAAAATTCAGCCACACGTCAGAGATAATTTCAGAAAAGGTGCAATGTAACCCACGTGTCACAGCTGTGGTTTGGCGGGGAGGTATGTCTACCTGGAGTGTTAAGGGATGAGAGCCAACACTCGGGCTTATTTCTGTGCTAGGAATAAGCAACTTCGGCTTCCCAGGCTTTGTGGAAGCGCCTCTGGAGAGGGGACTTCGTTCATCTGTTCAGGAGCGCAGGACGAAGCCACTGACCTTGAGTATGCCATAGCGGGGAGCTGAAGGGCATGCTCTCCCTGGGCCATGAGGACTCTGCTCAGGCTGGCTGCTTCCCCTTCCACGTCCCCGTCGCCAGCGAGGTCAGCTGGTGTTAGGCACCAGGGCTGCCAAAGCGAGGAAGCAGCTGTCCTGGGGCACAGGCTTAGGACTTTGCGTGACATGCCATCTCTGGCACCAGGCACCCCGATCCCCACCCCGAGGGAGCTCTCTTCCTGACCTGGCTGCATCTGCACCTCGGTGCTACGTGCTCCAAAGGCTGAGACACGGAGCTGGTTAACAGTCTGAGCCACGAGGGCCACGGTCAAGAAGCCCAGAAAGATTTGCTTGTTTTAAGAAAATGGATTTAAAAGCTGAAGATAAAATAATAACAGTAATAATAGTAATAAGGAAAGCAACAAAATTATTAGACACCTGTGATGTATTACACATTTGTATATTTAGTGCCTTGGCTATTATGATGATCTTATCTAACCTGGAAACAACCTTGGAAGACAAGTCTTCTCATCTGTCTTTCCATGCATGAGGACAGGACACACTGGGCTCAGAGATTTCAAGCATTTTGCCCAAAGCCCAGCAGAGAGCATTTTTTGAGCCCTGGCCTGGTTCTTTCCAAAGCCCGTGCTGTTCCACTACACTGCATCATCTCTTCCATCTGGATTAAGACAGTAGCGAGGAGGCAGCGTTTGAGAGGGGGTTGTCACTGGGCAGCATGTCTGCAAGGTGAGGCTCTAGTCACTGTTCAGGTCCCTGCATCTGTCTCAGGGCTTGAAGGATTCTTGAAGGGGCTTCACAACATTGCAGTCACATGGGCAACCATTCCCAGCTGAGCTAAAGTCAACAGTGAAAGGGAACACTCCAGCCTCAAAGGAGTTCTCTCTGTATATTTACTGAATTAAATTCAGGTTCCCTGATACTCCCACCCATGAGTACTCTGTCCCATGCAGAGACAATGGGGTCGATCAGATCCCAGTTCCCATCAACTGGTAGTTTGGCTAATGGAGGTGCTGACCCTATCCTCTCTCCAGTGTGTTGTAAGCAGAGACGTGGGATATAGAATGAGCTTCACCTGGGTCTGGATTACAGCTCTGCCACTTACTGTGTGATCTCAGACAAGTCACTCAAGTTCTCTGAGTCTCAGTTTTCTCATCTGCAAAATGGAGATGACAAAATTTGCTCTGTGGGGCTGTTGTATTAAAAACAGTACGTACAAAGCAACTAACACAGGGTAAACAGTAAATAGTAGCTAATATTAATATAAGAACACAGCCTTCCAATCAGAGACCTAATTCAATCTAGCCATGTGACCCTGGGCAACATAATCTCCCTAAGACTCCATTTTCCCAAAAGTTACAAAAGGCAACTTTTGTAATAGTGTCTACCTTGAAGGTCTGTGAAGACAGAATGAGATTAACCACAGTGCCTGGCCCAGGGGACGCCACACACTTCAGCTTCAATAACAACATTATTAGATTGGTAATGACTACCGCTTCCATTCCAGATATATGCTCCTATGATACAAAATCTTGGTCTCAGCCAGTGTAGACAATTTAACTCGCTATGCAGAATCAGGCATCTAAAAGGATGACCACTTGAACCAACATTGAGCTGAAAATGGCATTGTCACTGAAAGTGTCTGCTGCTCAAAGTCATGGCCTAAGGTTCCCCCCCACATTCTTTCATGGACCCCTACGAAGAAGAAACTGAGTCAGCGCGCATTTTATCTCCCCCAAGGGATCACCCTTCAGCGCCATAGCTGATAAGCAACAGGCAGAGAAACAGTTGAGTGTTGGAGTAGGAAGACGGAGCCGACAGGCACAGCACGGTTACTCTTTTAAAAGTTCAGATTGATACGTGACAGTTCAGAGTTATTGCAGATCTAACTAGTTTGCACATTCTAGAATACCCAACACTTTACAAATTTAACTTTGTAATTTGATGTACTTGAACTGTTTCAATCCTCCCAGCAATAGTGGAACAGATGAGACTCTCATGCCCATTCTAGAGAAAGGTTCCTGACGTTCAGAGAGCTTCGCCGGTTTCCCCAGATCACACAGCTTTGAGGAGGCAAGACAGAACTAGAATGCCGGCCTCCTGCGTCTGATCCAGCGCCTTTCCCAGTACCCACTATGGCACATGCCCCATATAACTGTTCCCACAGTATAATTCGCAAAGAAATTGACACAGGTAGTCTCTCACCAGGATCTGGGTATCCAAAAGTCTGGAGCCCACCCTCTTCCTAGCTGACGTAGTGAAGCCTGCAGTCTCATCTTATCTTTAGGAACCCCAGATTGTCCCTCATTTCTATCCTGACCCTCGACTTCATCAGTGACAACGCAGCCATCTCCAGGACTGGCCCTGGGGAGTAATGCCAGGTGATGTGATGGAGACTGTGACCCAGGTGGCAGATGGGGCTGAGTGACGGGCAGGCCTATATTTGGCATCCTACCTTCAATGACCCTTGCCTGTGGCAGGCAACGCCGATAAACAAATGACCCATCCCTTGGTATCTTGCCAGTATAAACTCACATTCTGCGCCTGGCTAGAGGAGTGTTGAGACACAGGAATTCCAGAGCAATGCCGGAGGTGGAAAAGGTTATGTACATGAGCCAGGACTTAAATGTGCTTTCAAATCACGGTGACTTAATTAGCAGATTGGTGCTATTTGAATAACCTGAGTAAAGGGGGTAACGATGCCTTGCCTGTGACTAGCTTCTCAATACTGCTTTCAATTCCATCATATTTCACCCCAGTTCAAGGTCTCCAGGTCAAGATCAGAAACCATGTCTTCCAATTCAGGATGTCTTACAACACCCTCTGCTTTTTGGCCCTTGAGCATTGGAAGAAGAAATCAGAGACATCTTCTGTGATTAGCCTCCATAGCTACATTTCCAACTTTAAAAATGGAACTCTCAGCACCTGTTTAATAAATGCTTACAGATTTCTATTCGGAGTTTCAAGTCCTAATATATGAATGTCAGATATTTTATGATCACTTAAAAAATAACTTGTGCTAGGGTCCATTACCTTGTGAAGAAGGTATTATCTGTAATCTTATCCTCACTTTGAAAAGTATCGTTTGTAGGCAATTGCTGAATGCACATGCACACATCCCCCCAAGGGCCATCTCTAGCTACCATTAACTTGCAGAACATGCCAATGAGATCCCCACCAAAGATCTGAGATAAGAAATTTGACCTAGGTTTGTTTTCATTGAAATTTTCCATCTCATTAATTTCACAAGTGTCACTGTCCTATTCCAGATACATATTACATTTCTCTTCTATTTTATGTTATGTTACAATCCAGGATCAAAATGAACTTGAACAAAATTATGTTATTCTACTCTTTTCCAAAGAACGTATCATCTTTAATCAGAGAAGGGTGAATCTTAGCAAAAGAAATTAGCTAAGAAAACACTCCCAAATGTTTACTTCTTTTGCCTTACTGGTTTATAAATCAGGGGTGGGGGCGGTCGTCAATCTTGAAAATCTATTCCAACCGTAGAGACCTAAAATTTTCAATGGAGCCAAAAATAAACAACTTGGGCTCTTTTAGGAGATATTAAGATATGCCTTTCTGCATGCTTTTTTCTCTTCCTGAAACGTCCTTCCTCCTTTTCTCTATCTGGTAAACTCCTATTCACCATGCAAAACCTCATTTGGATGTGACATCTGTAACCCTCCAACAACTCACTGCTTCCTTCCCCAGTCTAAACGTGGGTAACCATACTCTCCTTTGAGTCTGCACGGTATTCTCATAAGGTTCTTCTTTGGTGTGGAGTATTCTGGTTCCTGCCTCTCCTTCTAGAATGTGGACTTCTCATTCTAGGTGACACAAATTACTTATTTTTATAAGTTTTCTTCCCCTTAATCCATCACCAAGTACCTAGTACAGTGCTTGACACATGATAGGTAGGTAGTAAATGCATGGTAAATAAATGCATGTAGACTGGATCCCGAGCCTTTCATTTCAAAATCCGTTATTCTTTCTTCCAGACTAAACAGCCTAAACTATAGAAATAGATGCACTAAATGTTTCCTTTAAAAAAAAAGTTAAAAGTGTATTTTCTAAAATTTTACTGAATAAAAAGAAGAGCCTGCTTCTATGAGAGGAAGGATAGGATGTTCCTGGCTAATCTCACACTATTTTTGTTAGTGGGAAAGCTCTTTACAGGGACACTGAGGTAGAGATGTTCCCTTCAGTTCTGGTATCAGTTTCAGTGGTCTGTTTGCTATTTACCTTCTGTTTCTTGGCAAAACCTGACTTTGTTGTGAGGCTGGAAGGCACAATCCGGACCAGTTGACCCAGGAGGGCTTAGTGTTAATCGCCAACTATTATAAGAAGGTGACTGGCTTCCCAGAAGGGAAAGAGAGGTCAGAAGCAGCCACTTGGAAGGGACTGATAGTGCTCAGTGTCAGTGACAAGATGACATATCAGGCTTCTTAGAAACCAAAGGATCTCAGAGAAAATTCGGCCCCCTGGAGCTGGCAGGATTTCAGAAATTTCACGGAGTATCAATGGCTGATTTTAGTTCTGCTCTGGGAAAACCGACAACTGGATTCATACTTACGCAGAGGTGCAAAAAGAAAGGGAAAGTTGTTTTTTGATGCCCCTACTTGTCTGGCATCTCTCACACAAATGCTATCGTGAGGAGACAATGAGGGCCGGGGGCTGTGACTATTAGCCGCTCCTTGCAGCAGAATGTCCTGGAAGGGCATGGGAGGACACACAGCATCATCTCCTGGCTCCTATGATCACACCTGGCACTGTGGGCTCTGCCAAGTACCTTCCTGCACATCGACTCATTTGCTCCTCTATACACACAAGGGAAAGAATGACTCTCTTCACGGTACAGGTGGGAAGACAGACATAAGAGAAGCCATGCAGTCCATCTCACTGCCCACGGCCAGAGGCAGTAGTGCTGAGAGCAGGAGGCAGGTTTCCAGACTACTGAGCTAGTGTAGTGCCATTACAGCTTATTGCCTGGATCTAAGGGATGGGAGGAATACATCCAACTAGGAGACTTTATCTACAATAGATATTTTATCAGCAAGATTAACTAAGGCTTTGCTGCCCAAAGGGTGGTCGCCTACGAGTAGCATCAGCATTGCCTGGAGACTGTTCGAAATGCAGAATTTCCTGCCTTGCCCACTTCTACCAAACAGCATCTGCAGAATAGCCAGATCTGATGTGATCTGAGAAGCACTGAGCTAGGTAAGAAGAGATGCCATTTTCATAGATTATCCCCACTTCTTTTTTTTTAATAATAATTATTATGTTAGTCACCATACAGTACATCCCAAGTTTTTGATGTAAAGTTCCATGATTCATTACCTGCGTATAACACCCAGCACAGCATGCAATACGTGCCCTTAATACCCATCACCGGCCTATCCCAATCCCCCCACCCCAAAGCCCTTAGTTTGTTTCCCAGAGTCCATAGTCTCTCATGGTTCATTCCCCCTTTTGTTTACCCCCCTTCCTTCTTCCCTTTCTTCTCCTACCGATCTTCCTACTTCTTATGTTCCATAAATGAGTGAAACCATATGATAAATTGTCTTTCTCTGCTTGACTTATTTCACTTAGCATTATCTCCTCCAGTGCCATCCATGTTGCAGCAAATGTTGAGAATTCGTTCTTTCTGATAGCTGAGTAATATTCCATTGTATATATGGACCACAGCTTCTTAATCCAGTCATCTGTTGAAGGGCATCTCGGCTCCTTCCATGATTTGGCTATTGTGGACAATGCAGCTATGAACATTGGGGTGCATATGGCCCTTCTCTTTACTACGTCTGTATCTTTGGGGTAAACACCCAGTAGTGCAATGGCTGGGTCATAGGGTAGTTCAATTTTTAACTTTTTAAGGGACCTCCACACTGTTTTCCAGAGTGGCTGTACCAACTTGCATTCCCACCAACAATGTAGGAGGGATCCCCTTTCTCCACATCCTCTCCAACAATTGTTGTTTCTTGCCTTGTCTATCTTTGCCATTCTAACTGGCGTAAGGTGGTATCTCAGTGTGGTTTTGATTTGAATTTCCCTGATGGCTAATGATTTTGAACATTTTTTCATGTGTCTGTTAGCCATTTGTATGTCTTCATTGGAAAAGTGTCTGTTCATATCTTCTGCCCATTTTATGATTTGTTTATTTGTTTCTCGTGTATTGAGTTTGAGAAGTTCTTTGTAGATCTTGGATACCAGTCCTTTATCTGTGGTGTCCTTTGCAAATATATTCTCCCATTCCGTGGGCTGTCTCTTAGTTTTTTNCTCATTCTATGAGGCCAGTACTACCTTGATCCCCAGACCAGGCAAAGACACCATCAAAAAGGAGAATTACAGACCGATTTCCCTGATGAGTATGGACATCAAAACTCTCAACAAGATCCTAGCTAATAGAATCCAACAGTACATTGAAAGGATTATCCACCATGACCAAGTGGGATTCATCCCTGGGATGCAAGCGTGGTTCAACATATCAACAAGAAAAGAGTCAAGAACCATATGATCCTCTCAATTGATGCAGAAAAAGCATTTGACAAAATACAGCACCGTTTCCTGATTAAAACACTTCAGAGTGTAGGGATAGAGGGTACATTCCTCAATTTCATAAAAACCATCTATGAAAAGCCTACAGCGAATATCATTCTCAATGGGGAAAAGCTGGAAGCCTTTCCCTTAAGATCAGGAACACGACAAGGATGCCCACTCTCGCCATTATTATCAAGGATGCCCACTCTCGCCATTATTATTCAACATAGTACTAGAAGTCCTTGCAACAGCAATCAGACAACAAGAAGGGATAAAAGGTATTCAAATCGGCAAAGAAGTCAAACCGTCTCTCTTCGCAGATGACATGATACTCTATATGGAAAACCCAAAAGACTTCACCCCCAAACTACTAGAAGTTATAGAACAATTCAGTAATGTGGTGGGATACAAAATCGATGCTCAGAAATCAGTTGCATTTCTATACACGAACAATGAGACAGAAGAAAGAGAAATTAGGGAATCCATTCCATTTACAATAGCACCAAAAATCATACATTATCTCGGAATTAACTTAACCAGAGACGTAAAGGATCTATATTCTAGAAACTACAAATCTCTCTTGAAAGATTATCCCCACTTCTCATGGAATGTTTAAAACCTTAGATGCAAAAACATATTTAATATTTGTATATAATTTTATATACACAAAATTAGCTCATCTATTACTTCTAAGAACCTTGTGAGGTACATAAGGGCAGGTGCTACTGAAATTTAACAGAAGAAACTGAGTCCTAAAGTAGTAAAGTAAATTGCTCAAAGCCATCTGAGTGTCCAAGCTTATTCAGTGATATACACGCACTAACTATTTGCTGAACAAATGGATGAACGCATGCATGCATGCATGAATGAATGAATGAATGAATGAACAAACCACCAAACACACTGGGGCTGGATCCTGGTCTTGAGGCCACAGTATTACCAGGCAGTGGTTCACTCCTGAGATTACCTACATTTAGGGTATTTGCTTTATATCCTGTTAGACTTGACCTTGGTCAGAGGGTCTTCAAGATGCCGAACTGGGGCGGTGGAGCAAAATGTGGCGCCTGCGAAAAGACAGTCTACCATGCAGAAGAAATCCAGTGTAACGGAAGGAGTTTCCACAAGACCTGCTTCCACTGCAGTGAGTTGGGTGAACACCATGTGGGCCCCGCCGCAGCCAGAGGCCATTTCAAAGTTCACATTTAGCCACAGATACTGTATATCGGTGGTCCTCAGGTTCTGGTCCTGGGACCAACAGCAGCGGCACCTGGGCACTTAATACAAAGACCACTTTGGGGGCACCTGGGTGGCTCAGTCGGTTAAGCATCTGACTCTTGATCTCAGCTCAGGTCTCGATCTCAGCCCCACATTGGGCCTGGGGATTGGAGCCTACTTGAAAAAAAAATAGAAATATCACTTTAGGGCCCCACCTAAAAGGATGGCCTTCTCCTGGGCACCCTCTCGCCAACTGCTTGCCCAGCTCAGAGGCCATTACCCTGTGGCTCAAAGTCAGAACAAGATGGCCTGCAGCTGCCACTACAGTGAAAACCTTGACCTAGTGGCAACATTTACAAAGTGTGACTTGGCAGAGAAAGGAAGCCATCGCTTATCTGCAGCCAGCATGGATCTGGCTCTGTGTTGTTCCCACTGGCCAGTGTTACTGAAGCCAGCTGCAACTGGTCCTTCCAAAAGAAAGAACCTGTGTCAGGCAAGGGGCAAGTATGCCAATTCTGTAATCGTTCAAAAGGGAAGAGTTTGGGCGCTGGGCACCAGGAGCCTGACAAAGGGAATCTTGACCATCACCTGCTGGACACAGGTGCACAAATGTCAAAACTGAGGGGAATACAAACCCTGGGGTCCACCTGGAAGTCTGGCTTTGCCTGACCCATGACTTTGGACAAATCAGTTCTTATCGCTAAGCACCCACAGCAGAGCCAGGAGTAGAATCTGTACCTTCAGACCCTCGGTCCCACCCCTTCAACATGACTTCGTTCTAGAGTTTTCAATGCCTAGTCCAGTTCTGGGAGAAGAGTCTTTTTTTGGCCACTTACTTTCCTTGCTTCAGTCTAGTAGGTCTGGCTTAGGGCTAGCTCTGCTGGACATTTGGCAGACCTCCTCCCCACTTGGACCCCACGCCACTGCCATGATTTAGCCCAGTGGCCACAAGGTATCATACTGCCCCAAACTGTTTCACATGGAACTTCAAGGATTGGGCTCCACCTGTTAAAGCACAGAGGCACTTTGTCCTTAAACTGCCAGAAATAATAATGTTTTACCCGCGGCCGGAGTTTCCATGATCTCTTACCTTCCAGGGCAAACAGAATTCTCATCGAAGAGCAGGGAGAAGCACAGCTCTGAGTAACCGGGTTGGTGGATTACTAAAGTTTTGGGTTCTAATGATGGGTAATTTATTTTTTGAGGTGGGGAGGGGCAGAGAGAGAGGGAGAGCACAAATCTTAAGCAGGCTTCACGCCCAGCACAGCAGATCCTGATGTGGGGCTCCATCCCACAACCCTGAGATCATAACCTGAGCCGAAATCAAGAGTTGGACGCTTAACCAACTGAACCACCCAGGCACCCCAATGGGTAATTATTTTTAAGTCATCATACACATCCATCAGATTCATCATTATTATTACAATTATCCAGAGTCATTGCTCAAGAGTCCCTTCTATAACCTTCTGGCTTTTGTCCAAAAACAGTTAGTGTTCTTTAAATGGAGTAGGCGCAAGAAATAATGGAAAGACCACTGGAATTAGAGTACAAATGACTAGGGTTTGAATCTGGGCTCTGCCACATAATAACTGTGTGATCTTAGGCAAGTGATTTCACCATTGTGAGCCTCAATTTCCCCATCTATAAAATGGAGATGATGGTACCCACCACACGGGTTGTCAGAAGATAAAAACTAGGGTTCTCGATCGGGCCTCTATCTCCTCTGATTAACTTTAATATCTGAGTGAGAGAGCAGGATGTGGTAGGGAACCGTGCCATGGTCGGGGGTGTCTTGTTTTCCTCAGGTAGCAGGAAGATGTCCTGTTCAATGGAGCCATGGTAGAAGAGATGTGAGCATTTGCTGGTACATCCCTTTTAATCCTTTGATATTTTCCTTACAACTCATGGGTGGGATGAGGATCTGAGCAGCACACATTTCTGTGGTAGTGGACAGAAGGATCCCAGAGTGGAGCCTGCTTTTCTATTTTATCACCCCAGGAGTTGCCTGTCTATAGGCCAACCTGTAGTTGTCATAAATAGGCTTCAGAAAAGCAGAGCCTACCTTAGCTTGTCCCCCGGCCAGTGTTCTCCAAACTTCTAGACAAATCTTAATCCTCTTTACCAGTGTTGAACAAAAGAAATATAATGCAAGCTACATATATACATTTAACGTTTCTAGTAGGCATATTTTTAGAAAGGTATGAAGAAGTGACATTAATTTTAAAACATTTAACCCAATATATCCCAAACTATAATTTTCACATGTAATTAACATACACATTATTCATGGAATATTTTATATTCTTTTTTGTTTGTACTTAGTGTTTGAAATCGGTGTGTGTCTTGCACTGACCGCACATCACGTACACGACGGTGAGTGGCTACCGAGGAGCCTGTGTATGAAAGCTGGTCAGGACCCGGGGTGTGGCCATAGGAAGGGCCCAGGAATGAGGGGGCATACACAGTCCTGGAGGGATGGACTGGAGCAGGGGTCAGAGGACTTGAGGCCAGTCATGGCCCCACAACTTACTGGGGTAGAATCATGAACAAGTCACTGGCCATTATTCACATGTGCGTGTGTGCATTCATCCACTCACTCATTCATTTATTCAACAAAGGTTTACAGAGGACTAACTCTGGGCCAGGCCCCATTCTATGTTCTGAGGATATTAAAATACAAGTGTTGACCTCAAGGAACTCAGAGCCTAGAATATCAATGAACATTGGAGATGTTTTTCTGGAGACTTGTAGCTGATAGTAACAAGAAGGGTAGGGATAGGTAATATATATGTTCAAATGTAAGGCATTTTTCTCCCCAAATTATTCCTCATTAAAAAGGGTTTGCCTTTTGTTCAAAGCCTTATAAAGCATCTCATGCTATAGGAGTCTCTCAGTTTTTGTTTTACAGAGAGTTTTTAACACATACAACGTTGACATAATTGTTTAATGAACTTCCATTCGTTTCGCCATCCACACAACCACCAACCCCTCACCCACAACCTTGTCTTCGCCCGCTCTCATATTCAATTACTTTACGTTTTCAAATAAAATACTATTTGAGGAAGACATGTTACCCTGCAACAACTTCATTCAAAGCTGGATTGCTTATAAAGGTCACTTGAACTGGTTAAAAACAAAAAAGGAGGCAAATAAATTGAATGCCCATGTGTTATTCATTCTTGGGGCTACGACCACACTATTATAAGCAGTGAGTACCACCAGAAACAGCCTTTAAGAGTCACCGTTACAAAGCAATGCAGCAAGTTATTAAGTTATGGAAATCCTACAAATATATTTTTAAAGATTTTATTTATTTACCTATTTTGAGAGAGAGAGAGAGCACGAGTGGGGGGAGGGGCAGAGGGAGAGAGAGAGAATCTCAAGCAGACTCCACAGCAAGCGCCAAGCCCAGTGTAGGGCTCGATCCCACGACCCTGAGATCATGACCTGAGCCGAAATCAAGAGTCAGATGCTTAACCAACTGCGTCACCCAGGCACCCCTCTATATATTCTTTAAAGCTGCCCAAATGTTACGCTAATAGGAAGTTCTGGTTGAGATATAAATTCCAGGTGACAGCCTCTTGCTCCGGTACAAACAGGGCTACCCCTCAAAAACGCAGACAGAAGTGGGGAGCTGGAGAGCTCAGTGCGCTGCCTCCAAAAGACACTGGTGGTAGAGAGATGCTGATTGCGAAGATGCAGAGAAAGATTTTGGATACAGTCGTTTCCTGAATTTGTATGAGGTTAGAGAAAGGAAACTCTCCAAATCGACATATCATTGACCTATATAATTAAATCAAATATCATAAGTAGGTTTTTAATAATTTCATTTACATCCTTAAAAGTTTATTTTATTTTATTTTAATTTGATTAGCCAACATAGAGTACATGATTAGTTTTAGATGTAAAAAGTGTATTTTTTCAAATTGGCACACACAAAAAAACCCCTTTTCTATGTATCTTCTTTTTGGAAAATGGAGGCTTGTCTTATATACTTTGTATTATGGGGGATACTTTATATTGGGTAATATACAGTGACCGGGGGCTTAAGCCAATATAAGCCGAAGGTCTACCCCTTCACCACCTCCCACTTCCAAAACTGGATCAAAAGTAGCCTCAGTGGTAACTGTCTCCTTGCATATCACAGCGTTCTTCAGAGGCCATGGTAAGTAGAGAAACTGTTCACCTCTGATTCTGATACGATTAAGGAAAATAAACTCATCCCCGGCCTCAGCGCCTTATCCCCTACCCACCCCCGCACACACACAGACACACAATTTCCTGGTGTCATGTGGGCTGAGACACTCAGGGATTCAGGTTGTTGGGATTCAGGGACAATATTCTTAGCTGGTCCAAGACCACACAGCTGGCTCTGATCCTGGCCTCCGCCTCTTTCTAGCTGTCCCTTTCCTGCTTCCTAGTTTTTCTCACCTGTGAAATCAGGGGTGGGTGCTGTGGAATCCACAGCTCAGAATGCTCTGGTCAGGAGTCAAAGTTGTGCTCTTGGCCAGAGAGCCCCTCTTGCTGGGTGCCTTGGCTCTGAGCATGGCATCCGGGCTTCAGGGAAATGGGGGAGGAACCATGGCCCCAGCCCCCTGACCCTCCCTTCCTCGGCAGTGGCCTGCAGGAAGGCTCTGGACAGCACCACGGTTGCAGCTCACGAGTCGGAGATCTACTGTAAGACCTGCTATGGGCGCAGGTACGGCCCCAAGGGGATCGGGTACGGACAAGGCGCCGGCTGCCTCAGCACGGACACAGGCGAACATCTGGGCCTCCAGTTCCAACAGTGAGTTACTGCCCCGCTTCTCCCAGCCCAGTAGAGCCCCAGCTATCAGGACAGTTCATTCTGTTCCCATAGCAACGTTTTCTAGAAGGGGGAGAATGGACTCTATTGTTGACTTGCCAACAATAGGAATCCTCAGTCTGACCAAGTTTTAACAATGTGTCATCTCTTCCAAGACTGTCTTCAGATTATCTGCCTTTCTAAAGGGCAATTACTTTTACACCATGGCTCTTGGTTTGCATGTCAAGAGAAAACCCAGAAAGTACAGATTTTCCATTGTTTGACCTTTGCTAAAACTGCATGGAGTCTCTTTTCTTCCCCTTTGAGCGCTTCTGTGTAAATCACATAAATATGGCAGGGAAGCAGTAGCTATTTTCTGTGGGCTTGTCACTAAAAGATTTCTTCCCTCGGATTGTGAGATGACTCATGTCCACATCACAGGGAGGGTGGGTCTGCAGGGAGGGCCATGGGCCTCAGGAGTAAACAATCAATGATGACTGTTCTGTGGGCTTCCCTAGCTGCCCCCTGACAACACAGTGCTGATGTTCCCCGAGCACGATCAAGGAAGCTGGGCTATCACGCTGTACAATCTCCGTCCACCAGGCCGGGCTACTGTCTTGATGATCGTGCTGACTTCCAGCCTGGAACTGAGTACAGACTGACAGCCACTTGCCCCCAGTGCTGTCTGGCCAGCTGGTATCCGGGCTCAGCTCCACAGTGGGGCTAGACAGAAAGGCCCACACGAGGCAGTGGCCCATGGAGGGCCTCCCCCAGAGAGCAGCAGTTAAACCATCTAACGAGTCATCTGGCCCCTTCCAAAGAGAGTAGCCCATGGTAGAGCCTGGGAAAATGATGCAAGGATGTATGATTAGTCATTTGAATTTTTCTCATTACTCAATCCCAACCAGACACTGTTTAGTGAAGAAAGATACCGACCATGTTCTTGGCCACACATTGCCCGAAGCCCACTCTTCTCTGTTAGGGCTTCCTTGTGACACTGCGCCGAGGGACAAGAGTCCACAGACATGGGGTTTGGTCCTAGCTCCACCAGCCATGAGCTGACTGACCTTGGGCAGGTTCCCCTCCAACCCTTGCTCTCCTCCAACTAGCCCTGCCTATCTTAGAGGTTATGATGAGATGCGAGCGGTAAACATACAACAAAACACCAACAGAGATGGACACGAAGGGGGGATTCCTGTGCTTCTGTCTTAGATGTTGCTCACACAGGGACAGGCGACCTTTTGAGGCAGGAGGACAACCTGAACTGTGACAAGAATGCATCAGTCTATTGGACTGTGTACCATCAGCTGTTGAGATCCCATCTTGCTCTATGTTATCTTCACAACTCACTCTGCAAAGCAGACTGGTAGGCTTGGAGATGGTACAGAAAATCTAAACACTAGCCGCAATACTAACACAACAACACAAGCCAACGCACACAGAACACCTGCTAAAGGCTTTGTGACAGAAAGGAAAGATTAAAGCCAATGACAGCTAGGTTTGTTCGCTCTTACTCCATGCCAGGAGACACTCAGACTTCTAAGTGCTTTCCTCATGTCCCCTCATCAACCCCTCTCAACAACTCTGTGAGGAAGGCACCATGATTAGCCCCCTTTTCCAGATGAGAAGTCTGAAGCTCAGAGAAGTTAAATAACTCGCTCAAGGTCACACAGCTCAGTCCTCTTGGCCAACAAGGTCTATAAGTTTCATTCATTTGTCTGTTCCCACCAGGTCCCCAAAGACTGCACGCTCAGCCACCACCAGCAACCCTTCCAAGTTCACTGCGAAGTTCGGAGAGTCAGAGAAGTGTCCCCGGTGCGGAAAGTCAGTCTATGCTGCCGAGAAGGTGATGGGAGGTGGCAAGGTAAGGACTGCCATGTGAGCCAAATGGGCCTTGCTCATCTGCACAGGATCAGTCAGGAGGAAATGAGAGAGGAGAGTAGGAACTGTGGACAGGTGGGAGCCAGGCCCTTTACCCTCCTTTGCTCCCAAGAGCCACGTTAGGAGCCACCCATCCTCACCCACTTTCCTGGGCTGTGGCTGCACTCGGCAGAGCCCTTGGAAACTAGAACTGGTGCAATTCGGTGCAACAAGCCTCAGTCCACTAGGCGGGAGGCACCCAGCTAGAAGCTCAGAGATACAAAGGTGCATGAGCCCCTTCTCCTTCAGTGTCCAAAATCCTTCTAGAAAGGTGTCAGCCCTGTGAGTCCGTCACCACTGCATAACTCGATCACCAGTGATGGGTAGAGCAGACACCTCACGGCAGCGAGAAGCATCCTTGCTCACAAGTGTCTTGGCAATTGGGGGTCACCCAGTGCCTGGGACAGTACCGCACACTTACTCTACAAGCTCTGGTTTCAGGGTCTTCAGCAAAGGGTTTGGGTCCGATGAAGGAAAAGAAAAGTCCGCTTATACTGAAGTGGAGTGGGTGGGTGGAAATAAGGGCCGTGGAGAGTGCCTGACTTCAAATATGAGGGCAGTCTCCAGCCTATGACCGGCTACTTGAAGATGTATGAGAACCCCCAGGCTGTGCCTGGTGGACAGGCCGGCGTGCGGAAGGAGACCATCTTGTGACAATCCAAGCCATGCGACTCTCTTCCGTGAGAAATACACAGAGTTCTAGCAAAGCTTAATTACCTGGCTAATTGTCTTCTTTCTTCACGTCTTTTCTTCTTTAACTTTATATTCAGTATAAATGAATATATTCAGTGCCCCAAGTACGAGTTCCTTTCTCTCTACCTTATTCCTAGATTTTCTAGAAGGGGGAAGCCCTTTTCTATTTAGTCTGTTCTGAAGGAAAACATATGGTGATCACTTTGATCAATTTATTTGTAGGGATTCTGAGAATTGCTGGCCGAATCCATAGCATCTCATTTTGTCCGGTCTCCTGGAAAAATTATTCTGGGGTCAATTAGATACGTGAGTGGTTAAGACAGTGGCACTCCTTCATACGCTGCTGGTGAGATTTGCCATGGAAACAGAAACGCTGCCCACACACTAATGCAGCTCTCCCGCTCTCCTGCACCCCTCAGCCTTGGCACAAGACCTGTTTTCGTTGCGCCATCTGTGGGAAGAGTCTAGAGTCCACGAACGTCACTGACAAAGATGGGGAACTTTACTGCAAAGGTGAGTGGTTCTGGGGACTCTCTTGAGATGTTTTCCCAGGGAGGATCCTTAGAGGGTAAGTTGCGTCCAGCCAAGAGGCCTGTGCTTGCCAGGAGGCATGGCTGCTCAGCCCGAGCAGAGTTTGGGCTCTCAGGATGGAGAGCAAAACCACCCCCCCGACCCAGCTCTGGTCCTCTCCACTGCAGCATGTTGGAGGGGGGACAAGATGCTTGCAGATGCTCAGTGGTTCAAGGCAGCTGGGTGCTTGGGGGCAGAGAGGACGAGAAGGAAGCAGTGTCCTGACTCCAGTCCTGGAAGAGGCCACAGGCCTCAATAAACAGCGCCACATTCCCTTCTGAAAACTCAAATGCGCTCTGTCTACCTGAGTGGTAGTCACGGGTGACTGGGGCAAGATGATCTTTCTTTAGTTCATTAGACTACACAATAGTCATTAGTTTAGAGTCTGACCTCTCTTTAGTTTATCGAGACATATCTATGTCTTTCCCTCCCTCCCTCCCACTCGTGCTCTCTCCCTCCTCCCTTCCTGATGTTTCTGTTTCTAATGTTGTGTATCACTTAGTGATCGCAGGGACAGAACTGAGAAACTGGCGTTTCCTTCTGGTCCTCACAGCTCTAGCCCCAGATGCCTCCACGATCCCTTGGTGTTGTGGAGAGATGGGCGAGGTTAGCTCTCCTCTGAAGCTACAGAATGGAAGGGATGCACTGGGGCCAAGGCAATGTGTCCTCAACCTCAGAGCCTCTCCGGGGCCTATTGTTTCTCGGTGGGGTCCTCCTACCCTTGCATATAATGATGGGTCCCAAGGTGTCCAAGTGTGTGTGTTGGAATGGAGTGAGAGGAGCCATGGGAGAGGGGAAGAGGGGGGCCATTCCCAATCAAGACCGCAGGATGCCAAAGCTTTGCCCACAGTGAGACACAGTGCGAAGGAACACACTGTCCCACGGGAGGTGCTTTCTCCCAACAGCGGAGGACACAGAGGTCCTCAGCATTCACAGGCCAAAAACCCTAAAATGTTGCTGCAGCCAGCAGAGATGTACGTGTCTACGACACGTAGACAGATAACTGCATTGCCAGGGGGAAAGCTCCAGTAGCATCCAGTGCGGTAGCACACTGAGGCAAGTGAGCAGCGTGGGGTCTTACCAAGGCTTCTTAGAAGACAAGCCTCTTCTGGTCTTGAAGGGTGAATGCGGGCTTTGGGGGGCGGGGACATTCCAGGCACGGGGAGCAGGGCGTGCAACGGCACCCCAGCCAGGGCACCGCGGTTCGTTTCAGGACTGCGGTAGTTCCATGTGCCTAGGGTGTGGGAAGGAAGCAGAGGTAGGAGGGGACGAGGCTGGGCAGGCAAGCAGGGCCCATTTTATGTTGACTCAAAAGAGAACATGCCTGCGAACACTTAGTCCTAAGTGCCCAGAAGTGTGAACAGTTTTTATCAGCAGACCAAGAGTCAATGTAGTTCAATGTACTTCCAAGTTATCTTATGAATACGTGTATCGCTAGGATGCCCCTCACAGGTGAAAGGGCGGTGTCCACACCCCAGGAAGTGCAATGATGGTCTAACCAACCCATTCTCTCTCCCTTTCACCCCACTCTCGTTCACAGTTTGCTATGCCAAAAATTTTGGCCCTACAGGTATTGGGTTTGGAGGCCTAACACAACAAGTGGAGAAGAAAGAGTGAAAAGTGTGCCATATACTTCCACGGCCTCGAGCATTTGCCACGTCCTCCTGCTCGACGGAAACCCTTGCCCGATCATCCCCTCGCTGGGGTCGGGCAGTATTTCTCTCCAGAAGTGATCATAGTTTCTACCCAAAGTTAGAAAACACTTTTGGAAGAAAAGTATTAAAAGTCTAACCTGTAACAAATGCCTTATTATTTCTGATACGTGGGGTGGGAGAGGCAATAAATAAACGTTTTAGCGGCACGTTGTGTATCTCTGGATCTTTTCTTCAGAATAGAGGGAGTTTTCAAAAAAAAAAATACAGAGGGGTTTTGAAAAACTCGCTGCAAATGATGTCATGAATCTTGCTGTCAACTGGGGAAGGCGCGAGGAGGAGGAACAAGAGGCAAAGGAGAGCGGGCTTCCAGAATCAGTCTGCCGAGCTGCTTTCTCCCTGCTAACGGAGAAGGAAACAGGGTTCCAGAGGAAGCAGACGACAGGAGAGCAAATTCTGGAAGGAACATCAAAACCCATGAAACTGCTGAAGAGTCAGTCCTTTTGTGCTACGATGGGCTTTGCAATCTTCACACATTTCATGAAAACCCGGAAATGGCAACAAAATGTGGAGTTTGCTTCTGTATTATAAACAACAGGAGGATGATTTTCTTTTATTCTGGGACAATTCCCTAGGGTTTAGCAATTTTCTGAAAACCTCTCCTACGTCGAATTGCCAGCCTCACCCGTGAGATGCAGCCAATTAAAAATGTCTCTCTGCCTCTTCAGCAAGTTCTCGGCAGCCCAGGCGTATGGATTTTCTCGGGGCTCTGCTTTGAACAACGACCGCATCTCTCCCGCCCCCATGCAATTCGGGATTATGGGAGGGAATGAAAGCAAGTGAGTACCTAGACTAAACCATGGGTTTTTCTACGCTCCAAATCTCAAGAAGGCTTTCTTTAAAACGAGCACTTACTCGGGGCTGCTTCCACACGCTGTCATGGACAAAGCCCCACACTGACTTTATCATGTATTTACCTACTAGGTTCTTGATGCTCAAATGCAATTACATTTTATCATTTTCTCTATTGGATTGGCAATAATAGAATGGCTCAGAGAAAAAACAAAGAGCTGGCAGAGGTTATGTCCTAGTCTACTTTCAAAGAGATAATGCAGAAGTATGCTTTGCTTGTCCAGAGACCCCTGCTGGGGTAATTCGGCCATCGGGTTCCACCAAAATGACCTGAGGGTGGAAATACTACACATTTTATATTCTCTGGGGAACGTAGCACAGGGCAATTATTTTTCATTTGTAAACTTTTGGCCAGAGTTGTCTGGGATACTGTCAATGTCAATCAAATAATTAATAACACTAGTGATAAATTGAAATAAGTCAATCAAGTCCCCTTTAACCCGCACGGATTTTAAAAGCAATATAGTACCTTGGCCTTCACTATGAAGTCCCCTGCCCTAGAGACTTCCAGGCTTGCAGAGGGGTAAGATACACATGTGAGATGATCAGCGGGCAGCTCAGGCTTCTCCTCCCCTACCACATCTCACGGTTACCAGCCCCACCATCCGTCCACCCAGGAGACGGAGCTCAAAACTTCAGTCATCCTTAGCTTTGTCCTCTCCCTCACCCTCCCTTGCCTCACTCCCCAAGCCTCCTGGACTCTGACTCCAAAACGTCTCTAGAATCCATCCCTTCCATTCCTACCCTTTGGTATACGTAGTTGTCAGCTAGGGCTTTTGTAACGAAGGACCATGGACGGGGTGGCTCAAACAACAGAAATCACGGTTTGCACACTTCCAGCAGCTAGAAGTCCGAGATTAAGGTCTCAGCAGAGTTGGTTTCTTCTGAGGACCTCTATCCTCATCTTGTAGATAGCCACTTCTCCCTGTGTCATCACATGGCCTTCTCTCTGTGCATGTCTGTGTCCTAATTTCCTCTTCTTATAAGGACACCAGTCCTATTTCGTTAGGGACCTTGAAAGGCCTTATTTTAACTTAATTACCTCTGTTAAGACCCTATCTTCAAATACTATCACATTCTGAGGTTCTGGGGGTTAGGACTTCAACATATAGGTGTGGGGCCGGGGGAGGGACAGAATTTGGCCCATAACAGTATGTCATATAAGGACTTTCACAAGTTGACCTTGGACTTACACTTCAACTTAGCTTTAGACCTTCCGGAGGAGCTCTGGAACACTCAAAGACTTGAAGCTTTCCAAATAGGTCAAGTATCCTCACCCCATCATGCTTTTGCTAATGCTGCTTTTTTGCCTGAAACATCTAGAACACAGAGCCCCTTCCACCTTCACCACCTCACCCAACTTCTCAGCCTGGAGAACTCCTATAATCAAGTCATGGGTCAAATCCCATCTCCTCCGCAAAATCTTTCCTGAACTTCCTGAGCGGAATCCACCTCTGTGTTTCCACTGCCAGCATATAAATGATACAGCACTGCTCTCTTTACATTGCAATTTTGAATTCCCATCTGCTTCCTTGTTAGAATGTGATATGTATGTTTTCATAGTGCTCTAGGAACCGTAGGCACTTTGTAAACATTTGTTGAGCGAGTGAAGTGGGAGAGAGTGTAGGCTGGAATACAAGCACATTCTCCTAGGATGTAAAAGAAGAGATTATTATATGCAGAGTGAAGGAGTTTGGAAAGGAAAAAAAAAACAACAACAACAAAGCAAAACAAAGAAAGAAACTTTTTGTGGTTTAGTGGTCTTTGTGTTCTTTGTGTTTCGCCTCGACTTCCTGAGCAATGTTCTACATTTTCTGGGCTCACCTACCGTCAACTGGGACACGGGACTGAAATTGGTCAACAGAGGCCTGGCCCCCAAGACCTCCAGGACAGTCTCCGTTCTCTTTCCACATCTGTGGATGCAGAAGGGCCAGCGGGCACCGAGGCTCTAGGAAACGGCAGAAGCACTAGCTGGGAGGGAGCTTGGGTCCCCGCAGGGAAGGGTGTCCACAAACAGCTAAAAGGGCTGTAACAAAGGGGGAAATAAGCCTTACGATAAGCAGTGAGATTTGGGGGGGCAGTTATTACTGCATGAACTCCCTACACTGAACTACTCCCAGCTGCAATACCGAACGTGCTATAGATATTCCACTTCTCACTGTTCGGTGTCCAGCCAGTCTGCTAAACCACAGGCAAGATCCTCAGGATTTTGCCTAATACTCGTGGAAGGGATTCAAATGCAGTCTCTGATGTGACTACACAGATATTTGGGGAAAGGAATGAAGTTCTGGCATCTCAGCGTAAGAGTCCCACTCCCCTGGCCGCGACAAACAAAACAAGCCCAGACGATGCCACTTCGCCCCCAAGCTACTGCCTTCTCCCAGCTCCTCTCAGAGCCACCACCATTCCACTTAGTCCTCACTGCCTGTGCAGCAGCCTTCTGCGTGCCCTCCTTGCTGCCCACCCCACTCCCAGCCGCCACGGCTCCACCGAGCCCGCCAATCACCTTCTAGCCACAAACCCCAAGCTTTCCTCAGCTCCCGATGAGTGGCTCCTTCCTCTTTGAATTCTTGAATTCTTTGCCACTGTGTTCTCCTGACTAGCCTCCCATCCAACCCCCTCACTGGTCCCTCCTCTTCTGCTCGCTAAATCCATATTCTGTAAGGCCGTGTTCCTGCCCCCCCCCGCCAACCCCTCACATTTTGTTTGCATGGGTTGTCATCTTTGGTCTCTTTCTAGAATTGATCTTCCCATTTCAGGTGGGCAACTCCCTGTTTCATTTGCATCTCATTTTTCTACCTCCTTCCTGTGACAACCTCATCCATCTCTGTTCATGACTCCCATCCATGCCCTGGCCTCTTTAAGCTGCCTTCCAGACTTTTCCACTGCACAGCCTGCAATACCTCAAACTCAGTAGCCCCCAACCACCAAACTCATCCTCTAGTCTCTCCATGGTTGTCTTTGCTTCTCTGAAGAGCACTGCCACCCTCTCATTCACTGGGTTCAAAGTCATCTTTGACTCTCCCTTCTTCCCCCTGACATTCAATCAGTAATCTGGGCCTTCATTATTCTTGCCTAGAACATTATTAAAAGCTTATCTCTAACATTCTGTATCTGTCAGGGTCCAGTCAGAAGACAGAACCACACTAGGTTTTTTGGGTTTTTTTTGTTTTTTAACAGAGAAAATAATAGAAGGAATTGACTAAGCAGGTGCTAATAGTTTTCAAAAAGTAAAGAGGAGCACACTGATTTAGCAGAGAGATGGGAACTGCGGGAAGTAGCCATGATGCTCGGGGCTGGGGAAACAAAGAGAAGAGATGGGGGCACCCTAATTCAGATGCCCCCAGGACAGGTTTCCCAGGGCTAGGAGTCAGACCTCCCAGCAGAGAGCCTGTCTGGTTCCTTCTGGGGCTCCTAAGGGAGCATGATGTACGTGGTTTAGGGAACGCGGGAGAAAAGCTGGATACTGATTCCAACTGTCACCAGCGGGTCTTGTTCTTTACAAAGAAGTTTTTGGTTTCAGTGATTTTCTACATTGTTTTTCTTATATTTAATGGATTTCTTCTATCTTTATTTACTGCTTTCTTCATTCTGTCTATGTTGACTTTAATTTTCTTTCTCTAGATTCTTTTTTTTTTAAAGACTTACTTATTTTCAGAGAGAGAATGTGTGAGCACACATACAAGCAGGGGTGGGAGTGCAGAGGGGGAGGGAGAGAGGGAGAACATCTCCAGCAGACTCTGCACTGAGCACGGAGCCTGACGTGGGGCTTGATATCATGACCCTGAGATCATGACCTGAGCCAAAACCAAGAGTCTGATGCTTAATCAACTAAGCCACTCAGGTGCCCCTCTTTCTCTAGATTATTTTTTTCCTTTTAAGATTTTATTTATTTATTTGACAGAGAGAGAGCGACACAAGCAGGGGGAGTGGCAGGTAGAGGGAGAAGCAGGCTCCCTGCTGAGCAAGGAGCCAGATGCGGGATTCAATCCCAGGGTCCCAGGATTATGACCTGAGCCGAAGGCAGACACTTAACCCACTGAGCCACAGGAGGGCTGGGAGTCCCAGGAATTTGAATTTTAAACAAGTGATCCTCAGACACCACCACATCCCTATTGTAGGCCTGTTATTCTGATGTAAATGTTCTGTGGACCCCAATTTGAGAGTAATTACTTGCCAGGGGTTGGTGAGAGCAGACAAGAGGATGTAAGAGGACTTTTCACTGACAAGTGAATAAAATAATTGCTCCTTATTGACCCACTTAAATACAGCCCCTTAGCTTAACATTCAAGGCCCCTGGAGATCTGGTCCCAATCAACAAGTCCAATTTACGGACCAAGCTCCCCACTTTAAACACCCTATAGACCCAGCCTGTCATGGTTCTAACTATACATCAGACTCTCCCATTGTCTCACTTGTAGAGTTCTCTCCATGAGAATGCCTTTCACTTCCAACTCTATATTTCCAAACTAAGTATCATTGAAAGACCCTTTCTAATGCCCTATTGTCCATAAATATTCGATCACATCTACGAGGCTCTCTCCAACCTCTAAACTCTAACAATATCTTATTTGTACCCCTCTTATGGCTTTTAATATTTTCTACATTATACTACAGGCTCATTTATCTTAGCTTTCCCTCTAGACTGCAAGCTCTGTGATTAGTATGCCCAATTAAATGTTTTATGGCCTGAAAGACCTATCATGGTGCTCAATAAATATCTACGGAATAATTTAAATTAATGAAATGTGCTTTCCTTATTACATATCAATTAGAAGTGCTGGAGTATAGTAGTTTGGAAGGTGTGAGGCAGGGTATTTGAATTTTAAACAAGTGAGCCCCTGCCCCATCCCTGTAATTCTGATTAAATGGTGTATGGACCACAATTTGAGAATACTTGGTAGAGTTTGAAGACAGAGAAAGGGAAAGGATATAGCTTGAGAAAGTCCTTCTCTCCCCTCAGTTGAGAATCAGTCTTCAACAATTATGATCACACCACATCCTGCTTTAAAACCATTCATTCATTCATTCAATGAATTTAAATGTTTATTGAACACATACAATGTGTCAGACAGTATTCGTGGTGACTGGCACTCTAGAGTGGCGACCCCATTTAGTATCCAAGTGACCTTGGAGAAGACAGGAAATTCTTCAGGCTTTAATTTTCTTATTTGCAAAGGCTCTATAGAGGAAAGAACAGATCCTTGAAAAACTGAAAGGTCAATGTGCTTAGAGTACAAAGCATGGTCCAGAGAAGACTGGTAAACCAAATAACGTTATATTATTCAAGGCCTTGGAGGTCATGATGAGAATTTCAGCTTTTACCCCAAGGGCAATGGAGCCTTAAGAAATGGTTTTCAGCAAGAAGGGCCCACACCCAGGGGCATTGATATACAATACCATGAGTTTCGTTTTTCCTCCAGAATAAGGGAAATTAGCAATTACAATCACATTAGTTTAATATTTTGAGAGTACTAAGTAAAAACAGTAATTAATCTTTAAGACTTCTTTGTTCAATTTCTAAGTAAGATGGAAAACTAAATTAAATCTTGCTTACTGGTATTAACAGTGAGCTCAACCTATTCCTGGAATCGTGAATCAGTTTATGTCCTATATATACCTTTTTGCAATTTAAGATTCTAAAAGTGTTAAGTGTCAGAAATGAAATCTCAACTACAAAAAAAAAAATTTATTAAATGTGAAAGTAAAACAGGTACATCTATTTAAATATTTTTTACATATTTATAGATAAAACAAACACAAATAACTTATCAAAAATTACAAGTTTAAAGAATAGTACTATTTTGAAACAACCAATAAAGTATTTGAAAATACCACATTTTCTCCATAATTAGTGAATATTATCTCCAAAAAAATGTAACTTGTATTTTCTTGTGAAAAATATAAGTTTTTTTAGATGTCTGCCAAGATTGTTCAGGAACAGTCCATCTTGCTAAATCTTAAAGTATAATGCCTTTATTGAGAACTTCTGCTTTTACCAAATAGCTTTAAAAACCACCTGCATTTCCTCTGGGCTTAGGTGAACTCTGAACCTTCACTTCCTTGCAGACCACAGGGCATCAACATAAACACAAGCAGGTCAGAGGGAGAGTCTGGAGTTGCTTTTCTTCACACGGAGCGAAGGACCTTCTCCTTCGCTGGGTGGAAGACCATGGTGTATTGTGATGTCCAGTCCACAGCACAGGGTTTCACCAAGCCAAAGCAGCCACACTGAAAGAAATCTGCGAGGTTCTGTGTGAACCCAAGGCTGCCAAGGAAGGAAGAGAACACATCTTACTACATTTCCTGTTTGTACATTCATTCAGACCAGAAACATTCACTGAGAATTTATAACACACAATGAATCTCCTTTGAAGATCCTGTAGCAGGAATCCAGAGGTGAATCAGTTCCCCAGCTTAGAGGACATTAAAACTGAGCCCAGTTCCATTTCTGGACCTGAATCCCTATTTTGAGATGCCCTGGCTTCTGCCCAGCAACTTAATTTCCTTCTGGGTCCCCCACTCACTGGAATGGTGGCTGCCATCAGTAAGTGTCCTTCTTTCCATTCCCATTGCCCTGATTTGCATTTTGATGATCTCAAAGGCCAGATAGGCCAGAAACAATATAGTCAACAAAGTGGGTTTTTCCGAAACTTTCTAAGTAAAGCATGGCCCTGCCTCAATTTGTTCCAATTACTTTTTTTTTTTTTTTAAATAGTCCAGAGGTCTTTTGTCCTTTTTTTAGACCTATCATACCATGAATTCAGAGGGAATGGGTCCCAGCAGCTCAGGCTCCTTTCCACTGGTTCTCACGAAGTGCAGCATTTCTCTGGGTGGATGAGGCTGGCCCTTCAGTTGAACCCAAGTACCTTTCTCCTTGGCTTCCTTTTTTTTCTGATCATGTTTCTTCACATGCTTTAGAAAGCTATTTCAGCTCCTTGAGTGCTTAATAAGCTCAATACATACTCATGTATGTATGAGCTCATGTACATACATGAGCTCTCCTGGCGAGAGTCTTGCCCTTGTGTGTTTATGCCAACAGCGTGCTGGGTGACACCGTAGTCTCCTGCAGTTCTGCTGTGGTAACATTTGTGGGGCGTTGCTTTCTCAATGGTGTCCATTCCCTCGATGTCTACAATATCACCTTTCTTGTAGATTCACATGTATGTGGCCAAAGGAACAACTCTGCTTTCTAAAAGGTCTAGAGAACACACAGTGTGTGCCTCTCCTCTTTCCCTTGGCACTGGTCATTTTGGCGAATTACTGGAACGTGGTGGTTCCAGCCACAAGGAAGGAGCTCCTTCCAATTAATCTTACCTATTGGACACTGTCTGGTCCTCCCAAAACCTTATCAAAACCCAACCCCCTATACACATTAGAACACATCTGTGCACAAGGAGGACTGTGCCATTGCTGCTGCTGGGAGAGTTGTCAGGAAAGTACCATCACTACTCCTAGGAAGAGCGGCTCCAAAGCAACTTAGTGAGTAAAAGTAACTTATGGTAAGACAAACAAGACAACTCTTTAATTTGGGCAGGTTTTTGGAAGCGAGATGCAGAGCAGCTCTAAGGCTTTCCCGTTAGTTCCACCAGCATATGTTGCTATTACTCGATAATTCCCAAGCATGCCCCAGTTCTCTCATCTCAGGCCCTGCACTCAGGCTCTTCAGGGCTTGAAATTCCCTTCTGTCCTCTCCATCAGGCCCCACCCCACATCTTTCAAGGCTCAGTTGAAAAGTCCACCTCAGTCACAAAGGCTTTCATCCTTTAGTGGAGTAAATATTTATTCCTCTGGTTAAACTACTGAGAAAGGGACTTTATTATCATTGCCAGTCTGAAGCAATCATCACAAGCTTAGCACCACCGGCCACCCTCCATCACCTTAGCCATCTCTTCCCAATTAAGTCAATTCCACTCCTCTCTAAATACAGATCATAGTCCTAGCCCAGGCTCTGATTTCCTTGTCTAACAGCCTAACAGTTTCATCTTGTACCACGAGTGTGCTTTAAAATAGACTGCGCATGAGATATGCAAGTGAGCGTTAAATCCCGAGGGCTCAGGGTCACCTCTGCAGCATTCCGAGCCTCCAAGACCCCGAGATATATGACAAGGAGATAAACTTCAAAGCCTGATCGTTCATATCATAAAATGACAGCCTTCGTACAAACACTCTCATTTTCAACCGAGGACAGGTTTTTTCCAACCAATGCTGTGCAGAAAACACACCCCAAACCTGAAGTACTGGCTTCTCCCTGACACAGATGGGCACATTAAACACAGGGCTCAAAGAACTACTGGTGATAGAAAGGCAGGTGGAAAATCCTGGCAAAGCTCACCATCTAATGCTTTCCGCAGAGAGCCTTGTGGCTGGAATTCTCAGCCACATGCTTGGTTATCTCACCTTGACTTCACGCCAGCAACATGCAATCTTGTGACCATGTGGCTTGACTAGAGAGATTCCCCCTCTTGGCAAAACTTCCGAGTCACTTAACTATTTGTGCTGAGTCCAGCAGACTAAGTTCCAAACTCTTCCCACCTTGGGGCTCATGACCTTACCACTCACCTCCTGTCACTGAGGCTTCCAAGAAAGAAGAGGTTCAACTCCACCAGACAGCAAGTTAGAGGAGAGCAGCACAGCCTGGGTGGTGGCAGTAGGCTGGGAAACCAATGGCCGGACTAGCATTCTCCACAGGACACAGTGCCCAAAACAGAGCTGACTTACTTGTACGGGGTCCTCCTGAGGGACAATGTCTGTTTCATATGCCTGCTTTGCTTCAGTAGGCTGGTTCTCTCGTGGGAGGTCAGGCCCAGGAAAGCAATCTGCAAAACAAGGTTGGAAGGTACATGAAAAATACCATTATGCTGAGGTTCTGTCACTCTTAGTGCATCACAGGACAGCGGTAAACATTCAGTACCCTCCGAAGACAGTATAACCTAGCCTTCTAACCAAGGGGTCATGGTGAGGATGATGACTCAACAGCTCTAAACGAGGCAAAGTAAATCTAGTAGCTGAGCACTTCTTTTTTTTTTTAAGTTTATTTATTTTTCAGTAATCTCTACACCCAATGTGGGGCTTGAACTCACAACCCTGAGATTAAGAGTCCCATGCTCTTCCGATTGAGCCAGCCAGGAGCCCCGAGCACTTATTTTTTTGAGTGTCTATTATATTAACCTTCAACAAAGCACAGTCATGAAATAATTGTTTCAGTAATTCAAGCCATGGCTTACAAGCCTGTTTAGACTCTCAACACGTGCAGCATGTAAGTTTTAGATGAATAAAACCACATAAGGTCAATATTACTGTAAGGATCTCACCTTGTGTGTGCTTCTTAGTGTCTCTTTAGAAAGGGCCAACCGAAAAAGTTAATCTGAAGTAAAGGACATTTAAATCCATAATTTGGGGAAGGGTAAGAGTTAAGGTGACTTAAAAACCCCCAAATCATTAAAACCCTACTATTCACTGAGTTACTCCATTTAATCCTCACAGCAACTCAAACATAAAGGTCCTTATCTGTAAAACACAGATTATCATACCATCCTCCCTCATCAGATTGTTGAAGGATTTGATATAATATATTTAAAATACCCAGGGCAAAGGCTTTCAGAGGTGAAGTAACGGGTTCAAATTCACACAGCTTGGAAAGTGGCAGAACTTTGAAGGACATCTCAGTCAGTGTGAGAATAAAGTTCATGGTTCTTACTATATTCTATGCTCCGTTTGACCTACTACAGTCAAACCCATGACTCACTAGAATAGTCAGCAAATGGAAGGCTTCAAACAACTGAATGGTTCTATTAAGAAAACCACTTTACGGGGTGCCTGGGTGGCACAGCGGTTAAGCGTCTGCCTTCGGCTCAGGGCGTGATCCCAGCATTATGGGATCGAGCCCCACATCAGGCTTCTCCGATGGGAGCCTGCTTCTTCCTCTCCCACTCCCCCTGTTCGTGTTCCCTCTCTCACTGGCTGTCTCTCTCTCTGTCAAATAAATAAATAAAATCTTTAAAAAAAAAAAAAAAGAAAACCACTTTACCCTGAATTCTTATATTTGAAAACTATCCAAAACTTTGAGTCCATTTTTCCTGCCTTAGAAAGTATAAGAAACATTAAGCTTTCTTTAAAAAAATTCATATTATATTCTCACATATATCTGTACTTGTCCTAAGAGTCCAGAAAAGAAGAAAGAGAATTAGAATTGAGGTCTCAAATCTTTGGTTCTACTTCTCATTCCACCTCTCACCAGCTGCGTGGCCGAAACAAGGCACTCAACCTCTCGAAGTCTTAGTTTTCTCATCTGTAAAATGGAGACACTGCTTTGGCAGTCTACCCCTCAACTGTCTGTCAGGAAATAAATAGGAAAGTGCTTTGGAATATGTAAAGCACATATAAATATAGGGTATTATAAGATATTAACAATCAATGATGCTAATACTCATTCTTCCTGCCTGAGTCTGTGGATACCAGAGGGACAGGAGCTGAAGATGAACATTCCGAAGCCTCAGTTCAGTGTCATCAGCTTCATTTCTTTCCTTAGCATTTTTTTCTTTTGTCTGTCGTCTTTATTTCTTTATTATTATTATTATTATTGTAGAATTGGTTACTTCCCTGTAAAAGTGAAATGCATTTTGCTTTCGAAGAGTAATGCTCTAATTATCTGAGGTCTTACAGTAATTGGCTCAGACTGATCACGGCTGTCCATTCCACGAGGGCAGGCCATAGCAACAACAAGAATTAGGTTACGCTCAGAGGGGAAGGCAGGCAGCAGGAAAAGGACAGTAGCTTCATAGGAAGCTGAATGTGGCTACCATCCTGGAGCATGAACTTTCTAATGGCTGTGACCTTCCCTGGAAGTGTAATTACCACATCCACTGGTTGGTGATGGATCTTGCATTTCTTCCCCCTTTTATCCACTTAAGCACTGCATAATAAACAGGATAACAAACAGTGTTGGAAAAAAATGAGGGAAGACAATCATCTCACAAATGTTTTTGAAAGCATCTCACGATGCTTTTTATATTTTATATCATGTTTTCAAACACCTTATGATTTAATTGTATGATGAAAAAAGCCTTTGACTAGGCTGTCAGAAGACCTAAGTTTCCAGTTCTGATTTCACTACTGAGGAACCCTGAGCAATTCAATTCACCTCTCTGTAACTCTATCCATAAAATAAAAAGGTCAGATTAGATCATTCCTAGGGACAAGCTAACAACTTATTATTCTAACCTTTACACGATCCTGTGAGGAGAGTAACATTATCAACTCCATTTTACAGACAAGGAAATTGAAATTCAAGAGTCAAATGACATGCCTACATCCATAGAGTAAGCGAAAGAGGTGGAACTAAGGCCCCAAAGCCTTCTGATTTAAAATTCAAGTCTTTCTACCTTATTACAGGCTACTGGAAATTTTACTCAAAGGCATTATAAGAAGCGAAATAAATACCTGAAAGAGTTGATTTAATAATAAAAATGTTGACCATGAGAAATGGAAAGTTGCTAGCATGAAGATATATAAAACCCAAGGGGAACAGGCCACAATCTGATTGAGGTAGGTCCATAGTCCATCTTCTCTGAATGTTGTGGCACAATGATTTGACCAATCTATGAATTCACCAAAAAAAAACAACAAAAAAAAAGAACTCATTATTTAAAAAGGCAACAAACTAGTGATCATTCTTCAAGAAGATAAAATCACTACACTTCTACTCAGGGAGAAGAGAAATTAAGACATGGTAACATGGACTAGAACCCAACTTTAAGAATGCTATTTTCCAAATGCCAGCTTAACCAACAAAGATGAAAAAATGGTACCTCACTGCTCATGAAGGTTATGATAGCATTGCATTGGTGGCTGGCAGTAAAGGAATAAAAGCAAAACAGGTCTGTAAGATCACCACTAAAACCATCCTATTCAGCATAAAATAAACTGGCCCCAACTTAACTGTTCAAGGACTTGATAATGCAGAATAACTGTATTTAATAAATATCTGCTTAGAAAACTCTTTATCTTATCCAGGATATACAGCAAGATATGAGTCTGCTATAGCACTGAATAAACTCTTATGAAGGGTTCAGATCAACAGGCCACTGCTATAGGCACAAGAAATCCCATAAGCACCCAGATACCATCGGAACACAACCTAACAGCATGCGGTTACTGGGGGCACTTCTGCACTGGCATCATGATTTATCCTGTAGAGGGAGAAACTTCAAGTGAGGGAATCATGAGAGAGACACCCCAGGAAAAGAGAAGATTTTGCTATGCCCTTCGTGACCCCCTAAGCCATGCAGCTGAGGGCAGCAGTAAGGAGAATGCAGGTAGGCAGCAGCAGGAGTAAGGGAACCAATCTTCAAGGTTTTGTGAAGCCAACAACTTATGAAGGCACCATGACCATATATAAAGGGCAAATTTTTTTTGAAATAAGAACTCTGTAAATTTGCACCTTAGAGGTTTCATAAATGCCTCTGACAATCTGATTAAGTAGTTTCAGACATTTTCCCAAAGCAGCACTTAAGAGATCCTAGGATAGAAAGAAAATGAGTCCCTGACTTTTACTATCACCTGTCTGTCCATTTTAGTCTTAAAAATCTATTTTTTCCTCTTTTTGAGTCTCCTTTGGTTCCCAACCATCTTTCATGACTGTATGTCAGAAGCATTCTAAAAGCAATCAACACAGAGTAGCAATCAAGGCAACAAGTTAAGGCAAATTACACTCTTTAGAGCTCCTCATTATCACAGCAGACAAGATGCATCCCATGCACCTGATATGACCAAAAAAGTATGTAATTTCCAATAGCAGGTAGAGGAAACAGCTGCTGCATGGGAAAGAATGCCTACTTTTTTCCAGCTTATAGATTTCTACTGCTCTTTTCTGGGAATTTTTTTGATAATACAGCATGACCTCAAACTGAAATTTTCATAGGACCGATTTTAGATTTAATGTCAAAGATATGGCGACAAATGGCCACATACGTTATCTTACGCAATATATAAAACTTTCATATGTACAAATAATACATTCATATCAGGTGGTCATTGGCTAATGACAGGGGCTCCTACTGTTCCAAGATGATCGTTTTCATCTTTAGATGGCTCTGACAGTTACAATGTTCTTTCTAACAGTGATCTAAAATCTTTCTCCCTGTAACTTGTAAGAGGCTGACACTTTCAAACTGTCCACCCTGCAAGCAGACCTCACAGCAGATGAAACGGGTAGAGGCCACACGGAGCCAGAAGTAGCTGCCACTAGCTCACACAAGGAGTGCGCACGTCAGGGCTCCAGCAACAGGAATGTCCATGGTAAACCACGAGGGTGGGATGACAGTGAGACCTCCTTAGAAAAATGAGGCACAAGTTCACTTTTATCCATCTGTGAGATGATGATGAATGACACAATGTCCTCATTCAGTGTAAAGAAATATTGTCGGAATACAGATGGGATAAAAGTAACCAAATACATTCAGCTAGTCTACACGGTTGCAAGTGACTATAAAGTGGGACCATTCCTAAGAAACGAAATATAAAAAACTGGATCAGAGCCAGAGAATAAAGACAAAGAAGAGGGAAGAACCGATGCATGTAATAAGAAAGCAAATTGGAAAGAATGAAAGTGGAAAATTACTTCTGTCCTTATCAATACAGTCTTATGCTGGACACAGACACCAAATAAAGGTGACTATTTTTAGAGAAGAGAGAAGCGGGAGAGACAAGAGTGGTGTAAAATCTGGCTCCTCTCCCTTAGGATCAAGTCCAAGGGACAAGTTGGTCCACAGGCCAGCTTAAAAAGGTTTTCCAGGAATATGTTTTATTGTTAGGCCTTAAAAGGGCAGTTCTTTCAATAGAACTGTCAAGAAATCTTTTACTTCTTACACCACAGGACATAATTTAAGAGGTTTCTGAATTCCAATGCTCAGGATTACTAATGGCCTTTGACAAGAAATGAGATCAGGGACCACAACCTTCTGACTATTAGATCCATTTGAGATGGTGATGGTCACAGAGCTACAAAAGCATTCCCTACTGATCACAGACACCCAAGGTGTCAGATGGGAAAGGGGCTGACAAGGTAACTGAAGCCCTCTCCAGGCCTACAGCAGGGCAAAAAAGAAACCATTTCACATAGATATTAAGAATCTCTAAAAATGAAACCCCAAACAAACCAAAACTTGTAATACTGGATGTTGCTGGGGAGGGGAACTGGGAGGCTTAGGGACAGAGTAGGAGGATTTATTTTTCAAAAACTAAACAAAATTTAAGCTAAAGAATGCTGGAGAGGGGAAAGGGGGAAGATAGGGAGGAGTGGTACTTACGATGCTAAGGGAAAAAGAATATAAAGAAGAAAAAAACGTTCCTAACATCTTCCCAAATCATTCCACATTTTAGCTCAGGAAATAAACTAGTATTCTACTGGCAAACTCTAAGACCTGAGCATGAATACAACAGGAGGGTGGGTGGAAACAGATTCGTAGTGAGGCCAGATTCTCCCAAAGCCTTCAGAATAAATAAATAAATAATAAACAGTTAAGGCCAAAATGAACTACATGCGCTATAGGTTTTCCCAGTTAGGTAACGTACTCCAAGGTTTGCAAAGCGTAGCCATGCAATGGTTAAGAGCTAACCCAAATCCTTCCTGCTTCAATTTAAACCCAGGTCTTCTTGGTCAATCACCTCGGAACAGCCGGATGTCACTCCCTGCTGAGCCCCCTACAATGCCTGCTCACACTGCTACTGAGAAGTTATTCTCCCTTCTCAGGGATGCAGAATAAATGGTCTAAGGTTTTCTTCCAAGTCATTATTTCCAAACTTTCAATGACTAACAGTTGTCCCAGTAGCTCTGTGACTTGACATTTACCAAGTGGCATGGACGTTCAGGCACGTTCAGAAGGAACATGGCTTTTGTTCCTTCTCGATTGTGACCACTTCCTCCCACCCTCAACCTCTCCACCACCAACCTATTCTTTTTCCCATTTTATTGATGTCTCACTTCCCTAGCTTTGTTCCTGAGCAGCTAATTATTCCTCACTTCACTAGGTGATAAATCCACACTTTGCCTTAAATGAATTTGTATTGTTTATCACTTCTCAAATTCATCAAGGTCACTTTAGGTGAGGTGCAATCTCTTGCCAAGTGCTGACAACTAACCTCTTCGAGCATTTCTTGCAGCTTCCCAACGCTGAGTCTTAGAGGCAGCCATTTGATTTTATTAGGGGTATGGTTTATCGCCCCCAGTCAGAATGTGATATACAAGAATTTACCAAGAAAAGTGTGTGTGGGTATGGTTCATGAGCTTGCTGACAGAAAAATTTATACTTACAGATGAAAGATTCATACATAATCCAATCACAAACGATGGAAAGGAACAATAAGAAGAATATGTAATAGCGATGGTTGCCAAAACCTACATCAAAAAGAAAAAACATATTTAATACTTTCTTACAATGATTTTCCAGACCAAGATCTTATTAACCACTTTTCTGTCAAAAGGCTTCACCAAAGTAAAAAGTAAATAAGCTTATGCTTTGATTCTAAATAGCATTAAACCAAACCAAACAGCTCTGATATGTCATGGTCAACTGTCCATGTTAACTGAACTAATATTTATTTGTTGCTTCCCTCGAAGACTTCATTTTTGGACAGAATAAGATTTATTAAACACATGCAGCTCTAGGATGGCCAATAACTGCACTGGAGAAAGGGGAAAAGGCTGGACTTTAGGCAAATCATACCCTCTCTCTTCCTTCCTTCCACGTAACGAGTTTAAGAAGTACAATTTTGGAACATCAAGGATCCACTTGATCAGGAGAACAGAGAAAGTGAATCTGAAGAGCAGCAAATAGATACGCTGCAGGAGACCAAGCACAGGAAAAGAGGGGCAACCTGAAGCCTGAGAAAGGTCTATAGAAGTGAAGCAGGGGGGAGGGTGCCAAGCAACCAAGCCCCACTCTTGTGTACGTTGCTCTGTTGACGCTGGAGTTGGGAGCGCTTCGATGCTAATGACACAAAGTACCACCATGCCCCCACTTTCTCCTACGGCAGCAGCGCAGCAGAAGGAGCAACACCCACTGCAATGGGGAGACCTAGGTTCACGCATGAGTAGTTGTGTGAATGGGGGTAGGTGACTGAACCTCTCTGATCCAGTGTTCCTGCTTCTAATACAGGGATAAGATCTCCTCTGTCTGCTTCAGAGGCCTGCGGCAACCAAACACGAGGATGCACGTGAGACCACTATGTTAAATGCAGCATAATGAAAATATATGGGCTCATTACTGTTGCTTTTTCACTTCCATTCAAAGCTGCCTGCTGTAATGCTAACCAGCCTATCTTTACGGTGGGATGGGGTCCATGAAGCTTGGGGCCCTAAGAATGACCTCGTCACCTATTCTCTAGGAATAGCAAAGAACATCAAAATGCACCGAAGAAACCTGGCTGTGAAGCAGCCTTTTGCTCAAGATTTTAAAAGCATATTTTCAGTTGAAGACAAATGACCATAGTTTCTCCGAAGTTCCTCATAATAAATCTCTGGTTTTTACAGTGACCACTCAGATGAAACTTGGGGCTACAGGCCAGGACAAGGAATACTCCCCATCATCTCTGGTTCTGGCTTCTACCTGAGCTTTGAAGGAGGCAAATGGAGAAGTAAATGAGAGAGACAAGTCACAAAACATGGTAAGAACCTGGCAATTTGGTACAGAAGACTGGTATTACTAAAATAATCTCAAGCAAATAGTTTACCTTTTATATTTTTTCACTTCTAAAATGGAGATAGTAATACCAACCTCATAGGGGTGCCCTGATGATCAAATAGGATACTAAATTTAAAAGTGCTCTATAAACTCTAAAGTACTGTACAAATGATATTAATTATTATTATCAACATTGACAGTTTTCCAAAAGTGTTATATCGTGAAAGGATTCTCTGGTAAGAAGAGCTACAAAATGGACCCCTTCGATGCCCTTCCATTTTTTCTATGAATCACACACATAGCTAAATATATGCTTAACTTCGTAGTGTTAACTACAAAAATGCAATCTCTCACCTACACACCGTCCAGTCCACAGACAATGTTGATCATATCGAGCGACACAGGAGTTACACACGTGGCAATGAAGGGACCTTAATGGCTTCCTTATCTAAGTGAGCAATTAAGACAGGTCTAAGCAAAAATCAGTGTCTTAAAATGGTAACAAATGACAAGGAAAATCTTACTCCTAAGTCATAAAGACATGGGCACAAATAATCCTAAATAGATCATCCGTTCACGTAGAGGCTCTGGAATGCCTTATTAATGTCTACTTCCAAATATCTATTTTGATTAGGCCATCACTAAAAGGGATTTGACTTCCAGAGCCTATTCACACTGATGAAGGGGAAGTGAGGCAGTACCAGGCAGCAGAATGAGCGGCAGATTAAGAAAAAGGAAACCCGAGTTACATTTCCGGTTCTGCCAATACTTTGGGGGGAAGTTGTTACCTCCTCCCTCTAGGCCTTGACTCCTCAATTGCAAAATGAGAGGTTTCACTAAGTGGTTTCTAGGGTCATCGTGAGCCTCTGACTTGAAGCTAGTTCTAATATATGCTTCATGGCAGGAAAAAGCTATCAAAACACACTACGGATCATTCAGAGAGATTTAACCACAGGCAACTTCAAGAAACTATAAACATCATTCCCTCGTACGCTCAAGGCAGAAAACTATTCTGATAGTAATACAAAATTAGAACCTGGTAAAAACATAGGTGTACAAATACACCATGAAGATTTAACAAAGGCTTACATGAGAAATGTTACCAAGAATTTGCTTTCTTACTACAGGGGGAAAAAAAGACTCACAAGACATGATGTACAAAATGTTCTGAAGTCCAGACAGCCAGTCTCTGCAAGGGTGATGATGTTCTGAAAGGCATGAAATTTGACCTTATGATTACGTTTTACTAGGGTATGTATAATGCATGGTTATATGCCATTCTCACACCTCTCTCTCCAAACTGAGGCAGCCAGAAAAGCAATTTGGAATACTTGTCACCAAATCATCCTATACCTGAAAATAATGTGACTTTTCAAGGCTGCATTTTCAACCATAGCCAATAAATTAGAACACACAAAAATTACACCTCCCCTTCTCTCCACGAATGGCAAGCATCTCCCAATTATAATGTGCTAGGGAAAAATACACACACACACAAACACACACACACTCATAAAAAAGAAACCAAACCCATCAGTAGACACCAGAACTGATGGTTCTAAGCACCATGGGCTCGTCTTTCAGGAACATGGCTAGAGGTAACACAGACAATACTCTCCCTGACTTGTAAACATTCGAAAGCAAAGGAAGCCATGCATGTCAACTGACAGTGTCACATCTGAGAAGAGAAGGGCATCTCTGTCAATAAGGACTCCCCACCTTGCCCCTGACTGGTTACTCTCCATGTACTCAATTGGGGAAGTTAAGCTAAATGATCATTATCTAAGTGTTACTACAAAGAAATCGAGATTATGTTTGCTAACAAAATTATATTTGAAAAAGTCTTGGTAGGTATGACTAAAAGAAAAATATATTTTTTTAACTTTAACATAAACAAATAAAAGAGCATGACAGTGGAGAAATCTCAACGTTGTTGATTTATGCTGCATCTATTACATGCCAGGCACTAGAGATGCAACCATGACAAATACAAACATTGCCATGACCTTCTTATTAAAAAAAAAAAAAAAAAAAAAGGAAAAATTAAAAAAAAAAGCNTCACCGTTTTCCTTTCTTCTTCAGAAGCTTTAGTGAAGCCTGGATCAGTTGCCCAAGTCTTGTAGAAAAAGTAGAAGAAGCCTATTATGCTGAGAAGGAAAGCAAAGTAGAACGGGGTGCCTGCTAGATGTGAGAGCCACATTAAGGAATGTATCAATTCCACTAAGAACAGTATAATTACGTCATAAGCAAATTTCATCATTGGTAACTAAGAATCTGTCCACATTCTATCCTCACTTTCCGTTATGTATACACATCCCTGCCCCTGAACCTGGCCCCATCCTATGTTCTAATCCTACGGCAATTTGCTCGTAGTTACTAATAATTAATCCCTCCCGATTAGTTGAAACTCACGAAATATTGATAGAAATAGTTACAATGTATGAGGAAACATCCTGAGAACTGAAAAACACTCCAGATCCAAAAAAATTAATCTCTCATGGTATAACTAGGGCTCTCTTGAAAGCATCTAAAAGAATATTTATTGATAATTTTAACAAAATCATTCAAAGCAACAAACCACTTGATTCAGAGATTCCAATTAAAAATATTTCTTTATACATCAGATAAACGCTTGCAAAAATTTCCTAATGGAAAGTTGAATAACGAATCCTTGTCATGTATTAGGCTGTATTAATTAAGAAATACACTAAAAGGGGGCATCACAATGCCACATTTCGAGCTGTACTACAAAGCTGTGATCACAAAGACAGCATGGTACTGGCAC